>NC_092036.1:99705538-99842771 GCF_003086295.3 Arachis hypogaea
GAAAAAAAACAAGAGAGAGAGAGGAAAGGAGAAAAGGAGTACAGGAGAGTGGAGCCTCTGATGGATCCATTGAGGTGAGCATGGAGTTTCACCTTTGGCATTGACATCCACCACTCCATCTTTTCTTCTTCCTCAACACTGAAACTGAAACTGCAAGTGCTTCGTTGGGTGTTGGGTAAGAGTAAGAGTACACTCTGGTTGGTTCAGAAGAGACTGGCCAATGGCCATTCACTGAACTCATCCAAGGGCGTGTATCAGACAAAAAAAAAAAAAAAACAGCACTCAAACATGTTGAGGATTTAGGGTTCATGCCACGATCATTGTGATAAGATCCCAATCAATGTTATACTTGCTGTTAATTTTGAATATTCAACTATTATTTCCTATCTTTGAAATACTTAGTGTTGGTATTTGTATTTGTACGTTCAAAAAATTAAAAAATAAGGTAAAAAATAAGTTTTAATCAATTTTAAATTTATAATTTTTTTAAGAATAAACTATTATTTTTATCTACAAAAGTTGAAAATACCGTCATATCTATTTATAGAAAACAGAAATTATCATTTGTATTCATAAAAAATAAATTTTTGTAGACAAAATTATCTAAACCCTCGAAAATTAAATAAAATTCTCTATACCATTCTCTCCACTACTACAACCATCATCTCCCTCTTCTCTATCTCAACGTTCTCAGCGACTCCAATCCTAACATTGATCTCATCGCCGCTCAGTATCACCGCCTTACCCTCCCCCTCAACCGCCACCTTAACCTCTTCGCCACACACTCTCTCATCGGTGTCGGTAGCAACTCAACAACACCAGCACCATCATCTCCAGTATAATCATCTAACGCAAAGAAATCCTAGATCTAAGGATGCCGCAGAGCGTCATGGCGGTCGATACCAGTAGGTTGCTCGTTAGGACCTCGAGAACAATGGCGAGGACGACTCCCCCGCCGCCAAGAAGTCCAAATCGGAGAAGTTCCCTCTCAACAGCTGCGAATTCGCCACGGCCGTCGCTGTATTCTTCCTTTTCGCCACTGGCCTTTTCTGCATCTACCTCACCGCCTTCGAATTTGGCCGCATCAAGCTCCCACGCACTCTCTCCGATCTTCTCCTCCTCAAGTAAATAAAGATCCCTCTTTTCATTATTATGTTATCATCTTCATAGATTTATCTAAATCAAATTAGTATTAGATGAACGTAACATTAGTGATTTAGACAGGTGGGAGAAATCATCTTTTTTTTTGTATGGAAAAAAAAAAGAAAATTTTCGAATTTGTTGTATTGTTTTCAGCGTAAAGGTGTGTTTGAATTTTTTTTATGTAGTTTATTGTGCTTGTTTTTTTGTATACAAAGAGAATCTTTCAGCATATGGCGAAGAAGTGAAAGAAGAAGAAGAAGGAGGAAGGAAGGGTAGGGATGGCGATGGCAGTGATAGTGATGGTAATGGAGGCAGTGATGGTGATAGTTGGAGAAGAGAGTGGTGGTAGAATTTGGAATTTGAGTAGCTAAGAATATTGAGAGAGAGAGAGAGAGATAAGGGAGAAATGATGGTAATAGTGGTGAAAAAAAGAATAGTTTAAGAATTTTATTTAATTTTTTAGGGTTTGAATAATTTTGTTCGTAGAAATCTATTTTTTATAAGTATAAATAGTAATTTTTGTCTTTTATGAATAGATATATCATCATTTTTAACTTCTGTGAGTAGAAATAATAATTTACTCTTGTTTTAATATGTGAATTGGTGAATTATCTTATTCGAAGATAATAATTTAAAAATATTAAATAATAATTTAATTAAATATATTAAATTATTTAATAATATTTAATTATTAATTTTACAAAAAAAATTAGGCATAAGACTTCACCATGTAAATAGTAATATTTTAATTCAAAAGTAACTAAATTTTTATTTTTTATTGATACTGGTTAATTTTCTTTTTTTTTCCCAATTAAATTCAATTTAAAAAAGTATTTTGAAAAAATGGTGCTAATCATATACATATACTTCTAGTTTTGAGAAGTTAAGGCTCCTTTTGAAAATATTTATAAAAATATTTTTTTGAAAATTAAAAATTCAATACAATTTTATATTAATAAATTTTATATTTATTATATTTAGATCTATTAAAAATATTTTAAATACTAAAAATAATTTCTTCAAACATAATTTTTGTAGTTTATGCTTATTAACAACTAATTTTAATAAATTATTTTAAAAAATTAAAATTTTTTCGTACCGAATCAAACCTAAAAAGATAGACTCTACTCATAACATTTTATATATATATCCTAATTTCTATCCTAATTTCTAACTATAAAACTTTAATATAATGAAAAATTATTTATATTTAGTTTTTTACCCATAAAAATAGTTTTGATGTCACAAAAATACATAAGTATTAATTTTATTCATGTATAGTTTTATTAATATTTTAAAATTTTATAAATAATAATAATAACTTTTTATCTTTTATGAGTACAAAATTAATTTCTTTTATCAATGGATATATTTGTTAATATTTTAAATTTTTATAAATAGAAATAATAATTTATTATATATATATTTTTGGTCTCGTTATATATTTAAATATTTTTATCAACCAAGTCCTATTAAGTTGACACAAACCTAATAAAAATCACTCACACATCCTGTGCATGAATCACACAATTCTTCTTCTTCATGTTCTTTTTTTTTTCTTTGCGTGTTTTATCCTCATTATCGTCTTGTTGTTGCCATATTCTTTTCTTATTTTTTTTTCTCCTCTTCCTCCTCCTAGTGGTTATTGCAACATTTTTTATTTTTTGTTTGATTTTTTTTTCTTTTTTGTTCTTATTAGGAGGGTGAAATCAGAGAAAGGAAAGGAAAAGAACTTTTGAGTTGTGCAAAATTTATTTAAAAAATAGTACCGAAATTTTTTAACCGTTTGACACCGGAATTTTTTAATCGTGATACTGATTCTTGCTAGAAGGATAAAATAAGAAGAATTATGAAAATTTTTGAAAGAAGAAGATGATGATAAAGACGATTAAAAGGAGTTTTAAATTATACATAATTTATTAAAAAAATAGCACCAATTAATTTATTCACTTACTTTGGCTAACATTAGATATAGAAATTATTATAAAATTGTGTGTATTGTCTTTGTTGTATGTTCAACATGATACAGTATAACTGTGAAAGTCATTGGCCGACTATAGGATATACATTTCCTAAAAGGAGGATCACATATTCATCCTTATTGAACTATATATCATGTTATCAACCATATAGACAAGAAGTATTAAAGAATTACCCAATAAAATGAAATTGATGTTAGCTGACAATTTAAATGGGTTAAAATCAACATATGGCTAAATTGTGTGCTAATTTGAAAATGTATGTTATTTGAAATAAGATAGTGGCTTGGGAGTGCCAATATATGCTTTAATTCGGTTATTGAAGCTCTTAAGGTTCCTAACAATTGTTCTAATGGAATCTTATTCTTATTTGCAGTATGTAAGCATGCAAACTCATTGTCCCAAAATTTGGAACCTATCAGTGAGGGACTAGGTGTCTTACAATTTAAGACCGGTTTGATATGTCATTAAGGTATATAGTTATTATCTAATTTTCTATTTGGAATGCAAATTTTACTTAATATACTTGTGTTGCGCATCGTAGTGTGTATGGACATGGTTTCTCAAAGCCTGTCTCATCCTTTTGTATTTCAGGACTGGATGCATCTTTGATTTCAGTTTATTGCATAAAATTTCCTGTTGTCAACTATTTCCTATGGCAATTGCTGCTGCCGCTTAATGAAATACTATCATGATCATTTTACTCAAAATTTTTCTTCAATCTGTAATTCTTTTTAAAAATTGAAAGTGAGATTTACAGCTAAAACTACCAGAGGAATCAAGAGACAATATCCTATTGTCAGTGGTTAGAAGACAGAAAAATCATCAAGGATACCTAAGAGAGCCAAAGGTTGAAAGGATTCCCTATCATTAAGGTTACGAAAGAAATGGAAGTCCCAAGAGAAAGACGAACCCAGGATTGAATCCGCAATGATAAAGACAAGGAAAGGCTAGGTTTAAAGAGGTATCTCCTATCAAATGATCAGCTCAAAACCCACAAAAATTATGATAATACTACAACATAGAATAGCTAGACAATTCCCAACTAGACACAACACTTTAAACATAAAAATGATAAGAAAGGGAGACAGTATGATACCACCATAAATTATCATCGAATTATAGCTAGACTTAACATACATCATTCCCTTTTTAGCTCCACCGATATAGGAGTGGACAGATCGTTCTAAAATAGTTGCCAAATAATATGCCAGGCATTTCTCAAAAAAAATTAACCACTCTAGTGCATAAGTACTGTTGGTATTATCTGCTCCACCAAGAGCGCACACATGAAACATCTTTGTCATGTATGGATGAACTTAGTAAAACGGGTTTTGAACCCAATCAGATGTTGAGATCAATCAGTTTCATAAGTAATATATAGTAAGCTTTGAAAATTAAGCCTTTGCAAAATTTAGAGAGCTTAGTAGATAGCTGTTTACAGAGTTACTTTCATACACAGTAAATTTTCATGTAATGGTAAAGCTCATCTTACTAAATAAATACTTAAGCTATTTGGCGACACAGGCACATATAAACACCAAGTTTGCTAACTAAGCCCTAAACTCACATGGGACATCCTCCTGCATACCTATAGTTGAGAGACAAATACTAAGCATTTTATCCCCAAAAAAAAAAATAATTGACATACCATAAAACATCAGCCCTCAATAAAGCATCCTGCAACTCAGATGAAACAGAAACATTGGCAATAGACTGTAGAGCAGCATCAACAGCTCCTGGTAGAAGCTCAAACTCAGTGCCGTGCACAATGTCTGGAACTAGCCCAGAAAACTCGAGTATTTCAGATCCGGCAGCCTCAAATTGACTAAGAACTGAAAATGTTCGCATGATGTTTGTGGTTCATTTCCAGGAGTAGATGGTTGAACAACATACATGCAACGGGAAAGAAGAGTTGCAAGAAGTTGCACTCCTCCATCTCTCACCAGCTCTTCTCCATTCAATGAAGATGCACATCTGGCCACAATAAAAGTCAACGAGCAGCATGAGCTAGAATGGAATTTTACGCCAGGCAAACAAGCTCTGATGCTGCAACAAGGAGAGGTGCTCCATCTGAAAGAAAGAAAATTCTTATCATCCTTGTCCACAGTAACAGCACTTAACAACATGGGATAGCCAGCATATTTGAATAGCTCCAATATGTCTCTATATCTTCTGTATAAAATGCATTGTCCCCTTCAGCAAAAGAAGCAATCTCCAAGGCTGAGGACCTTGCAATCCTTACGTGGTAGCCTAAGATACAGTTCGCAAAAGGTAAATATTCAGTGAATTAGGATATAAAAACCTACTGTTGCAAGCAAATGATATTATATCACATAAATTCCCCCAAGAAGCAAAAAGAAATTTTAACATACATCATGATTTTGCCACCCCAAATCTGTGCATGCATATAACAGCCTGTCTATAGCTGGCTTGCAAAAGGAGAAAAGAACAAAACAGTTTATGCATCTACAAAACTCTCCCAATCTGGGTGACAAGGGGCTATCACACCATTTCTCATTTCTCACACTAAAGAAAGTACATGGACTTGTTTGCATGATATACTTACATATCAAAAATTAAGAAGTTAAGACAACAAAACATGTCCCCATGGGCATTTGAAGACTTCAAAATAACAAGCAGTTAACTTCAACACGAGGATAGTTGTGCTGAATATCACGCTATCCTAGTAACTTCTATTGATATATGAATCCAAATAAGCTTGTAACATGCAAACTATGTTTACCTGGAGGCGTTCATAAGCCTTCTGTATAGCAAGAAACTTCTCCCTTCCTTCAGGGTTTTTGACAGGATGATATTTCATAGCAAGTTTTCGATATCGTCGCTTTAACTTTTCCTCGTCGATATTTTCAATTTGCTTTGATTAGCTAGATGTTTCATCTGATACCTCCGAATAGTGCTTTTTATTTACATCATCACTGGATACATCATCCAAGGATATTTCAAGGATCTTGCAAGCTGCTCAACAATAGGCCAATTTGGAAAGCGGATTTCATCACACAGATTCCTCTAGTAATAATGATGACACCACATTTCATCTCTAAGTTCAGGGTATTTAACTGGAGGCATTGGGGCATAGTCATACAAAACATGGCAATACTGTGACAATTTCTGTGGAAAATCACCAAGGTGTTGCAAAACCTGATAAATACAGTGAACAGGGATAAACCGAACCGCATGAACAATACCGGAAAGGTAGTTTGGGAAGTACACTTGTATTCTATAAAAAACCATACACATCAGACCTTAATTTGCAATACCTGACGTATTAAATTTTCTGCCCTCATTTTATGAGTCCATATTATCTCAGGAGTGTCAGAATCTGATACCATTGCAGCAGCAAATGCTGCTGGACCACTGCGCTTCAATACATACAACAAAGATTCAGGAAGAAGTCCACCAAGAACACTGCGTTTTGCCAAAGGCAATGAAGCTGAAACCGCAGCCTCTTCGCCACCATGAAATCCTTGGTGGACAAGGGTGACGGTAAAGAGTTGCCCAATTGAAAGTAGATTAGATCCTGGATAGGCCAGTGCAAAATAAAATGCACTGGTGCTGTATAGACGTATCATGGCCTTGGGATCCCTGGTAACAATAGCCTTCAACAATGCAGCAGCTGCCTCAACAATACTTGGTTCCCCAGAGAGAATGGCCTGAATTCATAAAACAACCCACCCCCCAACACACACAACAAAAGAGGGAAAACAATGAAAAGAAAAATAAAAAATAGATTTAAATATTATAAGCAAAGCTTGAGAGCTACGAAGACGAGACCATATAAGCGAACAAGCAGCTATGAGCGAAGCGAATAGCAGCGCAGCCGAGAGAGTGGTGAATTATTGGAAGGGTAGAAAATACTAAAAATCAACTGAAACCATACCTATCACATAGTAAACAACAGACAACTTGAACTAAATATGATAAGGTTAACAAGCAAGGAGACAATTCCTATAATCTTTGAAAAAGAAATTTTATTAAAGTAGTAGTATATCACAGAACAAACATATTTTCATACATGGCCAAATAATAAGGAGAAACCTTTGAAGTACCTGTGCAATGTGAGGAAGGCAACATGGACTTGACAAGATTCGTTTTACTCCAGGAGTTGGAGTAACAATTTCTCCAGCATCATCTAAATGAACATGCCAATTTTCAGAAGAATATAACAGGCACAGAAACTTGAGGCTAAAAAAATAATTTTGCGGCAAAGAGAATAGTTGGGTAAATTTTTGCAAATGTAAGCAAATTAAATATAGAATTGTAATTGGTAAATAAGTTATTATAGGAGATTGAAGATAGTGGCACCTAAACATATGTTGCTTTTCTCATTAGATTTTTTGTACCAAAAATAAATAAATTCAAGTCATCAAGAATAATAAGGTTTCAGGCCATGAAAGATTAATAGCAAAAAAAAAAAGCCAATTCACGCCACATATCAGACAAGAAATAATAAAGAATTCGAGATAGAGAAAATATTTACAGAACAATTGATGTTTGTATGAATATCTTCCACCAAAGATGATGACTCTACCTGAGGTGGGGTAAGGACAGGAACTCTAAGGGCAAGTGCCCAGCGAAGCTCACGAATATCACGCAACTTCTTCCAATCTAGCATCCCAGAGGCCCAACACCTTGTTGTCCAATCAATAGCCTTCTTGGACCATAACCTTCTAATAGCATCTTTTTTCCACAGGTCCAATTTGAGCACCTTCTTTGTCAATATACATCCATTCCTTGAGTGGCTCCATAAAAGCCGTAGCTGCAATCAAATTTGATTGCAAAGGAATAGCTGTCCTCTCCAAAGCTTCATGGACCACTGTAAGAAGATTGACAGCTAATACACAGGCTCCAACTAGAACATAAGCCTCTGCATTAGCTAAATCCTTCATCAAAGCCTGAAATTGAGTTGAATTTAACTTTGAGTAGAGCTTGTAAAGTGAAATCACCAAAAGGAAAGAGAAAACAAGAAAGAATAAGTAGATTAAATTTACAAAGACCTTCAAAAGAAAAAGAGGTCTGTGTCTCAGAGATCTGTCATCTGTCCTATCCAGGAGAACAGTAATGTGAGCTGTGCCTGAAAAATAACCAACAGTCTTGTAGTGCTGCTCATATACAATTGCCATTGCCCTTGCACTTGTAGTCCTCTCCCAATGCGACATTTCCTCTGCTGAAGTAAGCGTCGTTTTCTTCTCCCGGTTGATGACTCCTCTTGATTTGATTCTTCACGTTGAACTCCATCAGAGCATGTATGCAAATAAGCAACAAGTCCGGGAGGCAGAATTCAAGACAATAGCTCCAAAGCGGGTTGATAGGAATCCGCCCAAAGAGCAACAAGTTGTCGACTAACTTCACAGCGTTCACCGGCAGGAAGGAAAAAGGAGTGCAATAAATGCCTCAACAAAGCAGCATCACGCACAGAAGCCTCTCGCATGGACTCCACAGCAATAGCATCTTCTTCAGCAATTGATCGCATAATAACAGCTACTGTCTCTCTAACACTTTCGGTAAGATGACCAAATAGTGCAAACAAACGACGCTTTAACCCAGCAACTTGGCGCAACACCTAAACAAAAACATTATATTGAGTAGTTTCCCCATGTGGATCACAAATCATATCACAAATCATAGCCTCGAGCACTTCAACCACAGCCATTGACAGCAAAGGTGATACTGACGTAGGCTTCAATCTGTTGACAAGAATAATGACATAACTCTAATTAGCAAACAATACGGACTTCGTATGCATAATTGTTGCGTGCCACTCTCCTTTAGAATCCATCACATTAGCATCACCAGGCCCACCACAATGACTGCTGCAACAAGCCCGGCAGCCTCAGAAGCAACACCCTCTGAACCATTTCTAAGTAAACCCATTATCCTTCCAACTGCTGCTGGAAAAGACATCACGTGTGATGCGGCACTTCTTGATGCAAGTAGTCGATGTAAACAAGCAATAAAACCCATCACAGTTGCAGCAGCTTTTGGTGACGGGGTGGCAAAGGAGGAGATTCTGGAGGAAGATTTGGAGCTGCAGGAAGCATAGTAATCAAGGCCAAGGTAACCTCACTAAAAGGTATACATGCATTGAACTCCCTTATTCTTCCCCATAGTTTAGCTCTTGATCCAGGAATGGAACCACCTTCAGCAACAGCATCCTTGGCAGCTGCTGTTAAATGTTTCAAAATTCAAATGCTTTGAAGCACTTTCAGCATCAGCAACTGACTTTTGCTGACCATATTGCAAATAAACACTTCCACAGGGAGGATCAATCCGATGACCAGGCATTGTCAGCCTTGGCAATACAAGTATGGGACATTGACCCTGCACAAAACATCACCAAAACTCAAAGATGCACTTAGACAATGCAGGATTTCTTTATTTTGGAAAATAAAAATATACCATATAACCATTTGCCTCAGTATGGTAAAATGTTTAAAATTGATATCAAGATTCTACGCAATTAAACTAGCAAATGAACTGCCATACTTTACTTCCATCTATACATGCCATAGTCGAAATTCTTAACCAAGATGAGTTACATCTACCTACTTCAGTTTGAATTGCATCACAAACAGCCTACAATTAGTACCATACAAATGAGAAATTTCAGAGCATAAAATTTCATAATTGCAATAGCATAACATTGCATACATGGATAGGGCATCCATCACTGAATTCAACTGCAAACATCTGGGGCTCTTCAGCAAACCGAACAAGGGAGCTTACTGAAGACAAAGGACAAACAGTAACAGCCTGCACACATGTAGTGAAAATTCCCAATATATGATATAAGCTCTCCAAGTAAAAATCATCTTACATGGAGATAGAAATGTACTGATATAAAGCAGGTTCAGTCCGATATGCATAAAGACTACATAAAACTATTGACATACACAAAATTGTACATTAATTGAAGTTGTATAAAACTTCCATTCTTCCTTAAATCCTATTTTGCCCTGGATAAACAAAGAATGATGCTGCTTGCTACATGACAACTTAAATATATAGGCCCTTAACAATACACAAAATAGGTGGTCAACAAATCTGCATGTACTTCAAATTATAAAAAGCTGATAATGTGTGTGTTGTTCTAGATATATCAGAACTAAATTCCAGAAACTAGTTGTGCAACTCGATGCATACATTCTTATGTTAGACGATGATAGATTTCCCAAAGCATTTACACATATTTTTCTATATTACTAGTTGTCTTCACTTACTTCGTAATTCTCAGGACGCCTTTCCACGAGTGACACCTTTGTAAGAATGAACTGTCAAGATACAACATCACCATGTTCACCAAGTCCTCCTTTTGGACCAACTCCTAAGCTCAATCCTGGAACATTCAGAGTTCCCTGGGCAACAGAATGCAACCTTACAGACCAACCTCCCAAGGGGGTATCTTCTGCTCCAACTGCCTCTTTTGCTGCATTACATTTATAAGCTTTAAGGTTGAAAAAAAAAAACAAAAGAAACTCACTACAAGCAATAAATAATTCAAATGTGGAAGGAAGATTAATGATGTTATAATTAAGATGTCCCGCAACTAGGACAACCCAACAGTGGATTTCTGCAACAAAAATTACTCTGTTATTACTGCTGATGTTAATTTGTGAGACAAGACAATACATAAACCATCGCATTATTTCAATATCAAATGGTAACATGAATTAAGATGCCAATATCTAGGAGAACAGTTGTTTATGCTTAAAGAACATCATCATACCAAGTTCGAGATAATAGCTGAATTAGTGCACGCAGAGGCAGCTTGGAAAGCTTTAGATAAGCCATTAGGGCTTATCAAATATATAAATTCCGTTTTGCACAAATGCATCATGTAATGCAAATAGAAAATAAGGGTAGGATTCTTCAATATTTCTCGCCAAAGTTTTAGCTTCTTGAAACACCGCAACATTTGCCTGTTTGAAAAAAAATTATATAAAAAAATAAAATAATACTTAGTATATAATTTAAAAAAATATAACAATATTTAGATAATATTTATTTTTGTGAAAATATCAAAATACTATAATTAAATTAAATTTAAAGTATAAATATAAAAAAAATAATTTACCCTCATGTCAAGGTGAGCAATACAGTTCCTTACAAATCGAAGAAACACAAGAGTAACAGTACCACAATTTCTATAGTTTCCACTGTTCAATCTTTGCATCATCACCGGATCGTTCACTCGGTTCACTCCATTGAGCCAATTTACCTTATATACCCCCCAGTTTTGAAGCAGCCCTTCAATTATTGATGACAGCTGTTGAGCGTAGGCGATACCTCTTAAATGCTCATTTAAATATTGGTTTGCAATAAGAAAATAATATAATTTATGTTGAAAATCTAAGAAAATCGGATGACAAAAAATCATATTCCATGATTCACACCTGAAATAATAATAATAATAAATGTTAGCTATAAAATATAAACAAAATTCAAATAAAAATCATATACTACCTAAAAGAATAAATTAACTTACGTTGATACAAAGTCTAAAAACAGATCGATTTCCTTTGGAGATTGATCGAGATTCTGTAATAAAACTTCACGTAGAGCCTCCATCTCATCAGTAAAAAATTGATCTTGGAAACCATCAGGAAGATGATTTCCCTCAACTCCACTCACAAAAGCTCTATCCCCACTTATTACCAAACTATAATCTTTTATGTTCCCATGATACATATTATTCCCTTCATATAATATTGCGAGAGCTTGTAAAAATTGCTTTAGATAAAGCTTGAATTTGTCCCAATCCTCGACCCAGACATCAGCTAAGTCATTGTCATAATGCTGGTAAATAAAAACCCATGTCTCCCCCTCGCAAAAATAAACAAGCCCTTGTAAAAAATGTTGGGATGAGAGTCTCAAAGAATTATCAAAACACCGTATCTGTCTCTGAACTTCTTCTATGTGATTATTTGATACTTCTAAAACTTTAACTTTTCTTCTAGTAGTGCCCAATATTGCATCTGAAATAATGATGCGACCCTCTTCTACTCTTTTAACTTCATCCTTGTTAGTATACAATTGATGGTTTTCCATTGATACTAATAATCCTAGTTGAAGCAAGTGCAGCCGTTAGTAACAAACTCATACCAGTGATTATTTTCAGCAGCAAAAATACTAGTTCAGTGATATTTTCAACAACAAAATCAAAATGTAGTCATGTATTATACAGCAACAAAACTGAGAAAGAAAGAACAGGGGAATTTGTTGGAACTCACCAAATCGGGGACCAACTTTTAGTTGCGTGAAGGAAGCTGATGGTGAGACTCGGAGCAAGGAGACGACAAAGACGACCAGCCCCAGAACCTACTGCTTCTGTCGCCAGCGACTATGAGCAAACGGAGGGTGGTGACAAGACAGAGAGTGACAACGACGATCAATCCGAGGACCTACAAAATCAAGCATTCAATCCTGAAGATGGAGAACTTTAATTTAATTACTGCTTCATATTACTGTTGTTGCTTTTAATGTTAGACAGCAGTCCAAATAGCTTAACAGTTGGGAAAAAAAAAGGAGAATGCTTAACAATTGAGAAAAAAAAGGAGAATACTAAATATTTGTTTTGAACTTTGCACAAAAAAAGCTTAATAATTGAACTATGCCTTGATATCCTTTTGGGTTTAGCAACTGGGTGTTATGCCCAAAAAATATAAATATAAAATATTGACTATGGTCAAAGAAAGATAACTTACACCACTATCTAGGTATACCATTTCAAAGTTGATTTATTATACTAATCAAATTTAAATCAAGTTATTAAGAAGTAGGTTTTAATCAGAGTTGTATATCATACTTCATGACATTTCAATAGGTAATAGCCAAAAAGGTAACAATAAAGCACCCCACATAACAAGAAGAGACTTGGATTTAAAGGGTATGATTTATGCTAACTGTTTCCTTTGCCATATGAATAACTATTACATGCCATTCAAAGATTTATTTATTCTGACAACCATCCCAGCATAAATACTCAAAGCAAACCCATTAACCAACTTGTTAATTTGTTATTATATAATGTACATAACATAGCAAGCCATTGATTAATTAAGTAAACTAAGCAGATTATTGATAACATAATTCATGTTATTAAGCACATGTTACACATATGAAATTACCCATATCTATATATCTCACTGTTTGACACACTACAATGTTGTTTGTTGATAGCAACAGTTTCAAAGATAGAGATTGCCATTGCTCTAGAGTACTTCTAATTGGAAGAGAGACAAAAAATAATTAAAATAAACAAACAAAGCAATAATTATTATAATAAAAGCTGAAACCCTAAGCATGAACTACTACTGCTTTAGGGTATTGAATCCAATGAGATAGTGATGGTTCCTTACACATTTTATTTTAATTATAAATAAATAAATAAATAAATTAAATTAACCTGAATCAGAGAGTGGTGGATCTAAGTCTCAGTCTCACGGAAAAAAACTTGAGATTATCATTTATTTTTAATTAAAAAAAATAGATGATGAAAACTACAATTCAAAGGAAGCTAAGTAATTGGAATTTGAAACAGAGAGAAATAGACACAAGTTCAGAGAAAACACTGCTCAATTTTGCTGTTAGTTAAATGGCTACATATATATATATATCAAAGTGAAGTTAATAAGAAATTAGGGAAACGCGGTTCTTCTCATTACTAGAAATTACAATGACATCACAAAGAACATGTGCTCTTGCTATTTGACAGTTAAGAGGTCTCATAAACCCCCAATATAACTTGCAGATCTTTAACACTAGCAGTATGCCCAACAAATCGAGTATTGTCAATATTCAATGTTTATAAAATGTAGCTAAACAGAGAAAAAAAATAACCAAATATTACCAGATACAAGCCTTCCGGCTCCGGGAACAAGAAGACTCCAGTCTATAGCATAGCCTTCATATTTGTGTTTATGTTTCTAAAGGGGGACCTGATTAAAAACCGCAGCAGCTCCTTGGACACCCTCTGTTTCTGACTCTGCTAGAGCATTCAGATGAGAGCTTAAGTCCCTAACCTACAAATCAACAAGTATATTATTGTCACAACAAAATGGTCAATTTTATTTACTGCTATCGCAAGGCTTCAGGGCAACAGAAATTTCTGTTATAGTGTGTGCATACGCTAAGTGACAAACAGATTCCATAAATGGGCACAAGGTAACAGCGGGTCCACAGAACAAAATACTAATTTGAATAAATAACCAACAGAATTGAGATATAGTAAGTTTCAATTGTGGGTGAAAAGCTTCATGAATGAGTTCTTTTCAGTACAAAATTTCACATATACCTGAAAATTTTCAATCTCAATTTTTAAGGTGTACCGGATCACCACAAGTTAAGGAGAAAGATAAAAGAAACAACATACTAAAATGATAAATGCCAAGTATATGGACTCGGAAAATTCAAGGCATAAAGGTGATAAGGAAGAGCTAGAAAATATTTACTTAGAACACTGAAGAATGTTTATATAGAATCAAACATTGAAATAATTAGAAAATAAGTTTGAAATGATCAATACAATAACCTCGTATCTATGAATACTTGAATAGGATACTCAACTTAGGGAAGAAGAAAAGGTAAAGAAAACAAAAAGTGAATTACATATTACATATGTAAAGGAAAGAAACACCGTACAAACTGACCTTTAATCAGGATAAAGACAAATACAAAATTCTTGAAAAGGTAAACAAACAAGTATATTGTACAAGTAAAGTAGGTTTTAAGCATGAAAAATTGCTAATGCAACTACACAAGAAACACAAAAGGGACAAAGGAAACTCATTCAACGCATGTACTTAATCTGTCAAACTATAACATGGCTTTCACAATAACAAAAATTATAGTGACAATAATATACTCACACCAGCTCAATGATTTTTTTTGTTTTGGGATTAAAGAGAAAATTAGACAGCAGAGGAGGAATAAAAAGGACAACAGATTCTCTTTACAAAAATGAGCAATCAGAAGAAAGGGTCATCTAAGAAGTAAACAGCAGAGAGCGAAAATCAAAATTGAACAAGTGAACATCAGATCTAGAAAAGCAAGGACCTTTTTAAGTCTTGCAACTTCTTCAAGGGTCTGTGAATTCACAATGGCAGCCTGCACACAGCACAAAAGCAGTATATTCACAATGTTTATAATTTATTTTTTAAGCATTATATTCACAATGTTTATTACACAGTGAATGGAATGGCCCTCCAATGTGGTTGTTGCTAAGATCACTGCACAAGAAAGAAAGTTTAATTTCTAGTTCAAATAATTACACAAGAAACAGAAAGTTTAATTTCTAGTTTAACAATCTCTTGAAATTTTGGTCCCTATTGCAGTTGATCAGTATAAAATTCAGTCACACCGCACAGAAAGTGATACATTTCATTGAGAAAAGTTCAAATTCTAGAATATGCAATGAGCATAGCATCAAAACTAGTCATTACCTTAACTTTATCAAGAGTATCCAACGGTCCAGCAACACCAGACACAGTTCTGCATTCTGCAATATCAAAAACAATCTTATTCTTGCCAATGTGATAAACTGATCAACCCAATAACCATTCGAAAATACTTTTCTTCCCCCACAATGACAAGCACAAAAAAGAAATGGTGATTTGCTAATTCACCAACCAGTGAAACACAATGTTTACCACTTCAAAGCATTTCATATTCAATAACCATCTACAGTTTAGGAGCATTATTTTCCTTTAACTATTTTCTCAATCAAATTATTGCTCGTCACTTTCAAAAGTTTCTTCCGAACCCTAAAAGTTGAAATCGGACAAAACGTCCAAATTATGTATTGCGATACAGTAAGAGGAGGAACGAACCTCTACACCGGTTTTGGCTTGGAAGTTGACAAAGGAATTCCTCTCCTGCGGAATGCAATCCCTAGCGGCGGATCTGAATGGTAAGGAAGGAAAGGGGAGACTCGTCAAAAAGGAAGGAAAGGAGAGGAAAGGAAGGAAAGGAAGCTAACCTGGATCGTCGAACAGGAAGGCGTTGACGATTTTGGCGGAGAAGACACAGAGGACGACAAGGAGAGGAAGCTGCAGGAGACGACACCGGATGAAATCGCCGCTGTAGGAGATGTCGTCGATGGAGATCGATGCCGGAGGAGATGTCACAGAGAAGGTCGTCAGTAAACGCCAGAGGATCGGAGATCGTCGCGGAGGCCAACCAGGACAACAGCGTCACGGCGTAGTTAGGGTAATGAGTATGGGTTTCTGAAATATCAAGTTATTTTAAAATATTATCGAACATGAACAATAAATATTTTATTATTTTTATTCTATCATAAATATTTTTATTTTATTTTTATATTAAAATAACTATTATTTTTAAATTTTAATAATTTATTAATTAGTTTATATCTTTTATACTATTGTATATTATAAGTATTTATTAAAAAATAATATTAATAAATATTATATAATTATAAAAAAATAAGTGAGTTTATCATTATTATTAAATAAAAATATAATTAATTTAAAAATGAGTGAGTTTATAATTAAAATTAAAATAAATTAAATAAAAGTAAACTATTTAATAGAAGATATCTATATGTATTATAATTTACATAAACTTTATTCTAAAACATAGTCTTCTGGTGGTTGTAAAAATTTTTGGTTTCCTTGAGGACAGGGGTTCGAATCCTACCTCAAGCATTTTGGAAATATTTTCTTTCAAACGATTCGGTCAGACCACCTCACTGATTTTGACCGGTTCGCACCGGTTCACACCGAATTTGACCGGTTCAATTCTTTATGCGGTTCAAATACCAGACCAGTATAGAATTCGGTTCATCGATTTTTCGGTCGAACCGGCCGGTCCGGTCCGGTTTTTACAACTATGCTTTACTCTTCTTTCTGTATATATTAGCTTAATTTATATATTTTTATTTTTAAAATTATAAATTTGATGAAATAATTTAAAAATTAAAAATAAAAATATTTAAAAACAAATATAAAAAATTTTAATATTTATTTAACTTTAGAACGTATAAAATTTATAAATTTGAATTAAATAATATATTTAAAAATTATGTATAACAAAATAAAGATAAATATTTCTAAACGTTAATTACAAATTAACTATTTATAAGCATTATTAAATTTATTTATTATTTTTTAATAGTATTTAATTTAAAATGGAGATAAAAATTTATATTCAAAATACTCGTTATTTTCATATATAATTCTAATAGATAAAAAATATTTTTTTAATTTTATATTCAATTTCTTAAATTATCTTTAATGGTATTTTTTTTATTACTTCCACTTTTTTGTTTCACTCGATCGTAATTAATTAATATTATTAGCAATTTTTAATATTGTCTATCACTTTGATATATAACTTTTCATTCTATCAACTGTTATGAGCTATTGAAATTTTGTTAAAAGAAGTATTTTTTTTGTGTCTTTTAAGACTTTAAACTATTTGTACCTTTTAGTATGTTGTTGAGCGATGTATTATATGTGATTTTTACATCAGTTTTTAATGGGATTAAATTATAAATCAAGTTATTTTGTGTGTATTTTTAAAGGTTCTAAAAGTCGGACTTGATTGACCGTTTTCGATTGGATTAATGAAAACTTAAAATACTAAAATTATATGAACTTGAAAGAGAGAAATTGAAGCTGTAAAGCTAAATATCTTTCAGTCACTCCCATAAATCAATTGTTGAATTAAGAAATTAACTAAATTAATTTGATGATGACAAACATTATTGTTAGTGGGTTAAACACCCAATTAGTTTTAATTGAACTTGGTTAAGTATTGCAAGCCAAAAAGAAAGAAAGAAGCAGCCCAATAGGATGGAGATCAAACCAGAAACACAAACGGGCTATAACTCACTTAAAGCCCAAATTGATTGAGCAAGGAATTCAAATGGACTGAACCAGGAAAGAGCCAAACCAAGCCCAATTTGATAACACTCAAGGCTGATCCCTCCATTTTGCTTTTAGTAAAGCAACGTTCACTTTTTCCTCTTCAGTCAGAACTCAGAGAGAGAAAGAGAAAGCTTATTCCCTAAGTTCTTCACAAAAAAAGCAAGAAAGAGAAGGTTAAGCAAAAAGGTTAAAATCTAGTCACCCACATCAAACTGTATCAAGAAGTCAGAAGCTGAAAGGTGATTTCATTTCCTTATACATGCATCATATCTTCTTCTCTTCAACTTCAACATTCTTCCAATCCATTTTTGGGTTACATGGAAAAGATGATCTCTGGTCTACAATGTTGTGCATCTACGGTCATAAGTGTGTCTTGGGGACTAAGTTGTGTTTCAATTGCCAAGATCTGGGTTTACCATTGAAAATATTTTGTTTTCCTGTCCTGTGGCTTTCGATCAACAAGAGAAGGTCAGAACTAAAGTTCCTAATTTGAGGATTAACTGGAAAAGGTGATATGGTGAGTTGGTGAAGCACATTGCTCTAGGATTGACATAGGAAAGAGCAACTCAGCAACATGTAATGAGATACAAAAAAATATTTTTTATCATTCAGAAGCTAAGGAGAGATAACCAGTGTTTTGAGATTTTGTTCTGAGGAGTATTTTCTGAAGAAGTTCATCAACTTGGACAGTGCTTCCTAGTCAAAGGGGCATTCCGCCAGAATGAGGAACTAAATCAGAGGCAAGCAAATCTGGTTCATCACATAGCAAAGAGGTTGTTGAAGCATCAATCTCCTTCATGTTTAACAGATTGTAATTCTCTTTTTAATGTTTATCTTTCTGTAATTTCTTAAAATAAAAGGCTGAATGAGAGAGTCATTAAAAGAGCCTAAGAGTGAAAGAAAAAGGCAGAGAGATACACAATATGAAAAGCCTAGAGTGATTTCAGATTTTTTTAGGTTGATTTTGTGTCTTGTGTCTTGTACCTGTGAGGTACCCCTTTCTTAGTTGGGTGAGCACTAAGAGTGTATAGTTAGGTATTATCATAACCAAGTCAAGTTAGATTAGAACTTGAGTGTGAAAGGATTGTGTCAATCCTATGGAATTAGTGTATGTAATACTTTAACTATAGTGGAAATTCCACCACAACGATGTAGGTTGTATTGCACAAGGCAACCGAACCAGGATACATGATGGTGTCAGCTTCTCTCTTCCCTGCTCTGTTCTGTTTTCTGATATTCATGAGACAAAATAAAATTGTCTCATAAATTTTCCACTGCCGAGTTCAAACAGATTCAGATTGAAAGTTTGTTTTAAAGGGTTATTTAATAAAAGTAAAAAGAAGGTCATAAATTCAACCCCCTCTTCTCTGAGCCTTCTACAACCTTCAATTGGTATCACAACCACAGTTGCCTATACTCTAACTGAAGGCCAGTCAAACAACAGGCCACCCTTTTTCAACGGGAAGAACTATGCCTACTAGAAAGAGAGGATGAGGATTTTCATTCAATTCATTGACTACAACATATGGAGGATTGTTGTAAGTGGTCCTAAAGTTCCAACAAAAACAAGTGTTGATGGAGTGGTGACTCCAAAAGAAGAAGCTGAATGGAATGATGATGACAAGAAGAAAATGGAACTGAATGCTAAAGCCATCAACCTTCTTCACTGTGCTATCAGCTTTGAAGAGTACCAAAAGGTGTCTAGATGCAAGACAGCCAAAGAAATCTGGGAGAAACTCCAGGTTACACACGAAGGTACTAAGCAAGTTAAAGAAACGAGGATTGATATGCTGCGAAAAGAGTACGAGATGTTTAATATGAAGGATGGAGAAAGCATTGATGAAGTGTTTGAGAAATTCTCAATCATAATTAACAACCTTGATGCTCTGGGAACAACCTATTCAGAACAAACCCTAGTGAGAAAATCCTTAGAAGCCTCACAATGGAATGAGAAACTACTGCCACTGTCCTAGTCAAGAGCAATAACGTAAGCCCTATAACCTATCATGAGCTGAAAGGAAAACCCCTTGCCTATGAAGCCACACACACAAATCCGGACTCAAAGAAAAAGGAAATAGCCCTCAAGTAAAAAATAGAAGCAAAAGAGAGTGAGTCTAGTGATGATATTTCAGATGATGAACTTATGTTTTTTGTTAGGAGACTTAAAAGGATAATGAAGAACAAAGGCAAAGATAGGGGTTCAAGCTCAAAGGATTACAAGAAGGACTTGAGCAAGGTGACTTGTCATCATTGCAAGGAGGCTAGACATTTTAAGTTCAACTATCCAAAACTCAAGAAGGATGACAAAGGGAAGAAATAAAAGAAAATAGTGCTCATGGCATCTTGGGAGGAGCTTGAGAATGACTCCAATGAGAAAGAAGATTCTGAAGGTGAAGACAAAATTTGCTTCATAACTGGTAATGATCATCTTGATGAGATAAATTATTATGACTTGTCTATAGATGATTTACATGCTATTATTGATGATCTTACACTAAATTCTTCAAAACTGTTGGATAAATACACTAAGTGTAAATCTGAA
Organism: Arachis hypogaea; assembly: GCF_003086295.3. Taxonomy (NCBI): domain Eukaryota; kingdom Viridiplantae; phylum Streptophyta; class Magnoliopsida; order Fabales; family Fabaceae; genus Arachis; species Arachis hypogaea. The sequence goes on from NC_092036.1 coordinate 99,726,112, forward strand.
AAAGAAATATTGAAAGCTGAAAATGATTTTTTGACAGAAAAGGTGAAGGAAACTGAATGTGCTTTGGATATTATTGAAGAAAACAAATTTCTAAAATCTGAACTTGAAAAACTAAAAGGAAAGCATATTGTGGATCCTTCTCATGAACTTATTGCTGAAAATGAAAGACTAAATGAAATGATTAAGAGGTTGAATGGTGACTTAGCAAAATTTGCTCAAAGTTCTAGTAACTTGGACAAATTACTTGCAAGTCAAAAACCATTGTTTGAAAAATCTAGTTTAGGTTATGTAACTAAGGAAAATGCAGTTTTCAATGATTTCTCTATAAAATTTGTGGCATCTTCATCAAAAACTAAATCCATTTCCAACAAATCTGGTCTTGGAAATGCTCCCACACATGAGGAGGAATTTGATGAATTATGTCCATATGCAAAAAGTGATTACCCAGTTGTTAGTGATAGTTGTGTCTGTATTGATAGTGTTGATAGTTATCCTGTATTGTAAATGATGAATGAATTGGTGGTTTAGGGTTCCCTGTTAGCAACAAATGTAAAAATTTGCTTGTTGATGGAATGAAAATGTTGTTAACTATGAAAATATTATTATTTATGTTTGTGCATGAAATGAACCATAATCAGTAAAGGTGAATAAGGCAACAAAAGTGATTGGTAAACCACAAAGCATAGTGTATTAAGATAATTCCATTATTTATAAAAAAAAAACAACAAAAGACAGATAAAAGGCAGCCAAGGAACATGAAGCTGCTATAATAGTTTCCTCAAAAGCAAGACATCTCAAAAAAACCCTAAAGGATCACAATTCACCATCTAGTCATTGTCCGTTGGAAAAGACTAATTACACAAAACAGAAAACCCTAAATAGATTTATCTAAAGTCTTCAGTTCTTATTTCTTGGTCGCTTAAATCCTGGCGTTGGGATGAACTTCATCAAGTTGGCATACTTTGTTGCTGTGCTGAAGATGCACCCTGCAAGGGGTTCACTGTTGGTGAGGTTGCCAGCAGAGAAGATCTTCTTCTTGGTGACAGCTTCGAAGGCCTTTTCGTACCAGGATCCTATAAGAGAAAAAGTTGGCATTAAGGATAATTGATCCAATTAAATAATAAAGGCATGAATATATAAGTTTTCAGTTATCTTTTGAGAATCCTCTTCGTCAGAAGCAATAGGTTGAGATATCTCGATCTCCACGGATTGCTTTCCACATCAGCTTGGTCACCATCGTCTTGGGGCTGCTCAACTTGCTGCTCAGGCGCAGATGTCCTTCATCTTTCTTCTTCTTCTCAGCCGCTTCGGCAACAGTGGCAGCATCAGCATTCCTCTTCTTTTTGTAGCCTCTCTTTGTATGTCCCTTTTCACCACAGAAACTGCATGTAAAGGTCCCCAACTGCCTTTTTAGATGTACACCATCTTCGGTGTTACTCAACAGTTTTGGATCAACTTTAGGCTTCTTAGTTCCAAAACAACTCTTCTCATTCGCATCCATCCTCCTCTTCGTCTTTAGTTTTCCATGTTTTGTCTTGATTTTAGGGGCGTGTGGCCTGTTACAATCCTCTGCTTGCTCCCATAGTGGTTGTCCGGGAATTGGATTAATGTGGTGATTATAAGTTTTCCTGTATGATGCCATGGTTAACCATCTATGACAGAAGTCCTCTGGCTGCTTATTCACACGAGAGAGGGAAGCACAAGCGTGCACACACGGAAGTAATTGTTATGCATAAAGACAAGTGTTATACACAAGCAACTTACCCGTAAGCATCCAAAATTGGCAGGTACACAATCTTTTTCCTATGTCCATAACATGGTTAGCTGGATGTCCTTGCACCTCAAATTTTTCATATCCGTTATCCCTGGTCCAAATAGGCTTTCAATTCTTAGACTCTTTCCTAACTTTTTCCAGCCTGCTCTTTATAACCAGTGTGAGCTTCCCAGTGTGATGCTTCAGTTTTACCTTGTTCTTCGCTATGGTGTGCATAACAAACATTCTTACCTCCTCCAGCAATGTTATGATGGGTTTGGCTCTTGCATTCTTGATCTTAGCATTGAACACCTCGCATTCGTTGTTACATATGCTATTCAACTTCGGCTTATGGCTAAATAAGCTTATGGTCCAAGCATCCATCGGCCACTTCTCTAAATATACCCAAGCATCCGCATATAATCTTTTGATCTTGTCCATTCCATCCTTGAACACTTGGTAAGTTGTTGCCCTTACACATTCCCACAAAAGCCCACGTAGCTGTAAGTCCTTCCAATTCTTGTTGAAATTTTTTCATAAATGCTAGACGCAGAAACGGTGATGCACGTCAGGCATCACCTCTTTCACTGCTGATATCAGTCCCTGCTAGTTTCATGAAACATTATACATATATAACTACAAAAGTAATGTGCACATATACGTCCCTGGCTTTATAGTCGTGACCCATAAAAGTCCCTGACATTTAATAAATATCCCTATAATGGTCCCCTAAACTTCATAAGTATATAATAAGTTTATTGGACACCCTAATTAATCAGATAACCAATTCCTATTTGTCACATCTAGCAGCAATCTTTGTATAACAGCATAATTACAAGTTCTCCATATAAGCATATAACCATTATTATCCAATAGAATCAAAGAAGGACAACAAGTACAAGTGCTCCATACCTTTTGCATATTTGATATAAAGCACCAGTCGTGATCTTTATAGTAACCCAAGTCCTGATGAAGTAGCTCAAGAAACCATCTCCATGTATCTGTATTCTCCACTCTGACAATAGCCCAAGCTATTACATAGATATGGTGATTTGCATTTAACCCCATGGCTGACAAAATCTGGCCACCAAACCTTGTCTTCAAGAATGCACCATCCAGCCCTATCAAAGGATGGCAGCCAGCCTTGAACCTATTTTTACAGCTGCTTAAGCACATATACATCCTATCAAAGGTCACTTCACCGTCTGGTTGTGGGGTGGTACATATTTGCATAGTGGAACTGGGATTGGTCTTCAACAGCGTAATACCATAATCCCGAACCATCCTATATTGCTCTTTCTCATCACCATACACCACACTTCTAGCAACCATTAATGCCCTCGAGATTGAATTCTTATTCAGTGTCAAATCAAACCGTGTCTTAAAGTAAGTTGTAGCCTCGCAGTGTCTAAAATTTGGATACTTTATCACCTTCTTTACAAGCTTGCTGCATACCCAATTTCTGTTGGCAGCCCTATTCTTGTCCTCTCTTGGACAAGTGTGGTCATCGTTGAAGGTTTTAATTTGCCAACACGTGTCCTCATGGTCTCTTGATGCATAAGCCACCCATGGACACTCCATGACCTTACACACCGCCTTGCACCTTATGTTATCATTTTTCACTAGATTTATACTTCTACCCTCTTGGATTGCGTATTCCCTCATAGCTTCTCTGAATTCCCATTTCGTTTCGAACTTCATGCCAACCTCAAGATGTAGCTCTCCAAACCTTGCACCCTCCCTAAAGAGCAAATATGCCTTCTCAGAATAATTTCCTTCCTCCAACTCATCTTCTGAGTTTGGAGGTGTCTTCATCTTCTCTAAGTGCCAAGAATTGGTGTCATCTAAGTCAACACCTGAGTCTAGTCCATCCTCTGCACTTTCATCAACACAACCCATGGACCCAAGATCAACTTCATCGTCGCTCACCTCCTGCACCAAACCATTGTCTTCATGCAATATCTTCTCCTTCCCTTTACATAGTGGATTCATATTTCTGGATCCCACCTCTGTTTGTACCTTATTTATCCTAATCCTACTCCCAGTTTTATGATCATTCATTGCAGCCTCATAATCAGAGGAACTACCCTAGTCCGGACCTGGCTTAAACAGGCTATCCTTTTCACTGTCAGAGGAGTCAGAAGACACATCAAAGGGAGGATTAGTGTTTTTTGTAGGCATCTTGGGTTGGGTTGGAGTCCTTGACACTGGTGGTGGCTGTGTGACCTTAAATGTGATGTGAACTTTGGTTTTGGAGTGTGATGGTTGTGTTTGCCATGGAGATGTCTTGTTTTTGTTGGGACTGGATTTGCAAGAATTATTGGGTACAACCTTCGGGGTGGGCGCAACTATGAGTGCATGAGTTTCATTGAGTGAGGGACTCACATCAGCATCTGTAGGAGCATTACACCCCTCTCCACCATCGTCATCCAAGTACACAACTGTGTTATCTCCCTCTAACACCTCCGGCACTGACACTCCATGCTCGAAATATACATCAATCACTCCCTCATTTGTCCTAGCACAATTTACTATCTCTCTTATCTCTTTGTCACCGTTTATATTCCTCAACCTATTATCCAAGCCTTTTCTAGGAACATGCCACCAGTAATGCTTTATGTCATTGTACCCAAGCTCCTTATGGTAGTTCCGTATGAAGAAGATATCTAGAGTATCAGTGTCTAGATCACCTAAACAGGCTTTGTTGTCCGGATAATATACCATAATCCCTTCTGCATTCTTTTTGAAGTCACCCCCATGATGAAACATGATGTCCAACCTCTCTTCCACCTGCAAGAAATTTAAAAATTTCACTTAATACAGACAGAATTTGAAAGCCTACTAATGCATTATATAAAAAAACATCAGCACCACAAGAACACATTTTTTTCAATCCTGCATACATCCTTTATCATATTCCTGTTTCATCCTTGTTTCATTCGGGTTAAATGGAGCAACCCCCCAAACCCCAGCCAACCTTCAAACCGTAGACACTACAATGATACCAAAACTCCCGAAACCTCAACCACACTAACAACTTGCATATCATCAATCAACACTGTATTGAAAATGCAAAGTAAAAAAAAGGAAGGTTACCTTGAGTCCGATCACAAAGTCGGAACCTCGTGCTTCTGCTGAAGGAGGGGAAGAACGAAAACAACCTTCGGTCGGATTACTTCTTCTCTCAACTTTTTCAACCCAACGAATAACATCTAAATGGCGTCGTCTTTGGCTATCAACAGCGCCAAACCAAAACGACGACGTTTTGGACCCCTCCAGCGTGGCAAATAGAGGCCACGTCAGTGCTGCGGTGATAATTGATCACCAGAAATATGTCCAAGGACCACTTTGAGTGTTCGGAGCTCTATCTGGAGGACTACAACAAGAAAGTCAGGATCTTGAGGATTACATTGAATATTTACGTAAATCTCAGGGTCGACTATGGGTATTTACTTTGGAATTACAAATTTGAAACCAAAATTTCATATTAAACATTGGAACTAACACAATTACCAATCCCTTCAAACTAAATTAAAAAGAAAAAAAAAAGAAGGAGAGTAATGCTCCATGATATTTTACAATTCTAAGTTATTTCTAATAAAAATATCTTTGTTAACTATGCATTCTTTAAAATGTGTGTAACTTGTTTATGTCTGTTATATTATTTGTCTTTAAAAAGTATTTATTCGTAATTTAAAAATTTCGTACTTTTTTTACACAAAATGCATATAAGCAAGAGCTCTTAATTAAAAAGTTTTATTCAAAAATTTAGTAAGATGCAAAATAAAATTTGTTCATTTTATGCTTTTACCAGATCATTCACTTATCTTACATTTTTTTTCCTTTGTACTAGTTCATTCTATGTATTTTTAATTATATACAAAAATATTTAGTGCTAAAATTGAGAATTAAAGATAGTCATAACTTGTCTGTTTTAGCTTTTGTTGATATTTATTAATTATCGTTTAAATAAATATATAATATTAGATTAATAAATATATAATTATAAATATTATATACATAAAATTATATATATTTTTATTTAGATATTATAAATATTAAGTTAAATAAGATAATTTTGCTCAACTTAACACATACAATAATTTAATTTAGCTTGGTATAATGCTCAATGTTATACCATATTTTTACTTTTGATATATAATATGAGTTTAATTTGATGCATTGATAATGTACAATATTTTATACATTTCTGCAATCGCATTCAGTCTTTTTGGATGACCATTCATGCAATCAATGAAAATAATAGCTATTAAACATCGGAACTAATACAATTATTAATTCCTTCAAACTAAATTAAAAAGGAAAAAAGAAAGAAAGAGAGAAAGTAATGCTCCATGCTATTTTACAATTTTAAGTTAATGCTAATAAAAAATATCTTTGTTGACTATACATTCTTTAAAATGTGTAACTTATTTATGTTCATTATATTATTTGTCTTTAAAAAATATTTATTCGTAATTTAAAAAGTTGGTACTTTTTTTTTATACAAAATACATATAAGCAAGAGTTCTTAATTAAAAAGTCTTATTCAAAAATTGAGTAATATACAAAATAAATTTTGTTCATTCTATGCCTTTACCAGATCATTCATTTATCTTACATTTTTCTTCCTTTGTACTAGTTCATCCTATGCATTCTTAATTATATACCAAAACATTTAGTTCTAAAATTAGGGATTAAAAGAAGTCATAATTTGTCTATTTTGGCTTTTGTTTATATTTATTAATTATTGTTTATATAAATATATAATATTAGATGTAATAAATATATAATTATAAAGATTATATACATAAAATTATATATATTTTTTATTTAGATATTATAAATATTGAGTTAAATAAGGTAATTTTGTTCAACTTAACACATACAATAATTTAATTTAGCTCAGTATAATGCTCAATATTATACCATATTTTTACTTTTGACATAGAAATATAAGAGTAAGAGTTTAATTTTGATGCACTAACCACGTAAAATATTTTATACAGTTGTACAATCACATTCGTCTTTTTGGATGACCATTCTTACATGAATGAAAATAGTAGTTTTTCATGATGTGGCATTACGTATTTAGATGCACATGTAAAACTGTTTTATAGTGACAGTGCATCAAAATTAAATTATTAAGAGTATATATACTGAAAAATAATGCTCTACAACCAACTCCAGATAACTTACATGCCCAAGTTTAACTAAGTTGTTATAATGGTTTTCACATCAAGCGCCACTTGCCCTGATTGCACTTTTTTTTTTATCATGGTTCTTCTTCATCATCTCACTTACACACTCTTGCTGCTGCTTCTTCTTCTCGTCCTCCTCCTCCATTTTTCTAATTTTTCTCTTGTTATTGTGGTTGTGGTTACCACTTCCTCTTCCGCCTTCTTCTTTTTTCATTTGATTTCTCCTCCTCCTCCTCCATCATCGTCATTATTATCATTGTCATCGTTGGCTTCTTCTTATACGTAAATAACACTGTTCATTCTCTTTCGATTTTTCGTACTTGTTCAGCTTAATGTCGCTGTGTTATCTACTTATTTTTTTCACTTATTTTTTCTATTAAAATTTGTAAATATGCAACTCATTTCTTCATGAAATAAATTCTTAGTGCCATCACATCATTTAGTTGAAAATTTTGGTGTTAAAGTGATGACATTTCGTTGTTATTCTTTAAAAATTTATGTGTTGTTTTATGTCGTCGTCTTCTTATACATAAATGCCACTGTTCATTCTCTTTCAAATTTTTGCATTTGTTCTACTTAATTTCGCTACATTATCTACATATTTTTTCGCTTATTCTCTTTTCTATTAAAATTTGTGAATATGAACTCAAGTCTTTATGAAATAAGTTTAGTTTTATCACATCATTTAATTAAAAATTTTGAGGCTAGAGTGAAGATATTTCAGTGTTATTTTGTAGATTTTTATGTTTTGTTTTATATATGAGATAATTATTCAATTCATTGAATTTGTGATATTTTTTTAGAAAGATTCAATATTTTTTTGTGTCGTATTACTGAACCTCTTATGTCAATTTTAAGTAATTTTGGTGCTATCAACAGAATCTTTAGTATTCAATTTATTTTCTACATAGTCACCAAAAAAAAATTATTTTTTACATACTGTATCATTGTATTTTGGTACTATCTGTTTTATTCACTTCACATCATAGTTTTTTTTTTAATTCAACATTTGAACTCAAAATTAATTGACTAAGAAAATAAAAGTTTATATTTTGATACTTTTATTCATGCTAATTTATAAATGAATAACTTAGTGCTTTCTATTTTAAAATACACGATGTATTTTAAACAAGAATAAAGTATATTTTTTGTCCTTAAAATTTTTTAAAAAATTAGAAAATATCTCTAAATTTTATTTAGTTTTAATTTTATTCTTAAAGTTTTCAATTTGCATCATATATACTCTAGGTGAGTGGTGATTAATTTTTCAAAAACTTTTAAACTTATTTAACAATAATTTCACAAGAACAACCTTTAACATAAGCAAATCAAACATAGTTGAATCACAAAAAAGAATCGGACATAGTTGTTATGCATTATTAATGATTAGTTCTAAACTTTCCAAAAAATTACTAGAGGTATACTTGATGCAAATTAAAAGTTTTAGGGATAAAATTGAAACAAAATAATATTTAAGAGTAATTTTAAAATTTTGACCAAAATTTAAGAGAAAATTTTATATTTTATATTTTTTCCTTTAAATAATTAATTAAACTTTTCTCCTATAATTTTCCTGTTTCTCGTTTATACTGTCTTCAACCAATTAATAGGTTGTAGCATTTGTTACTCTACTTACTATAAGTATTACATCTTGCCCATTCATTTCAACTCCATTGTCCATATCAAATCTTAAAAGAACTTTGATTTGACAAGAATGATACGCTCACATTGCACCATGCTACTAATTCTCTTAAATTCCGAGAGACCGAAGGGAATTATAGGCAACCCAAATTCAAAAAATGCGTTGATGTATTCTAACGGCATCTGATACATCAGATGAACATCATCAAGAATTTTTTCGGAGATGCGCATACAATGAAACAAATGGGACAGAAAAATGGATAATACTTTCTTGCTTCAAAACTTTGATAAGTACACATAGAGTAGCAGAGTGAAAGATTCATATACTCCTATTTCCCTCATGTAAAATTATAAATTTGCTCATAGTCAATTTATCTAAAGCCGCTATCGATGTTTATTTTGCATTTGCAAATGAACAAAGAGCATATGCCCATATATGATAATGGAAAGACTGAAAATATAAAGGGCAAAACAAAAGGATAAACAAAGACAAGATACAAGTACTTTGCCACTTGTCAGCCTGTTTACCGCACAGGCTGCTGATTGTAGTGAGTCGCCTTATCTTTTCTCTTTGCCACGGCAAGCCTTGCACTCCTAGCAGCAGCATCCATCTCCTTGATTTTTTCTTCTTCATAGATGCAACTTTCTTATGCCGCTCTTTCACGTCAGTTACAGGTGCATCCTCTGCCTTCCCCGTTCCAGCAGTTTCCGTAGTTGTCTTTCCATCAGCCACAGAATCAGGCAGGTTTTGCGATTCTTTCTGCTCCTTTGAAGATTTGTCCTTCTTCTTCTTCTTTGCATTTTTGCTTTCACTGGTGGCATTCTCCTTCTTTTCTAACTCACCATTGCGATCCTCAACCTTCTTCTCAGCACTTGAATTTTCCAGGACAGGTAAAAGATTCCAAGTAAGAAATTTCTATATAATCAGTCATCTTAGCAGGGCTTGCAAATGTATTGGCGAATGTTTGCATGAGCAAGTTCAAGCCTCAACTTAATACTTTAGATATTTAAATAGCATTCTTGTAGCCAACATGGTTAAATCAATAACAAATTCCGAAAAGATAGATACCTCCTTGAAAGAACTAAGATAATTATAATATCTTTTTTCTTTTTTTCTTTCACAAGATCAAAAACATCATATTACCATGGGAGTCAGCCTGGCTTCCGGGTTCTTTTTGCAATCCTAGCTCTGCTAAAATAGCTTCAAGCTCCTTTTTCTTCAATTCCTTCTTTGAAAGTTGCTCTTCAGTTTCCTTGGTAGACAACGAAGGTTCACGAGGCTTCTTAACAACAGTTTCAGGCTCTACTGGCACTTCTAAATCATTTTCATGTTCATCCTCAGCATCATCAAGGCCTTCTATCTCACTATCGCTTTCCTGCTATTAAATCATTCACATGTCTTGCAGTTAGTCAATGTGAAGCTCAATGTCTCAATGAAACAATAATAACCATCTTCTATGTTATTAATTTGCCATTAAGGCCAAAACAAATTAACAATTAAGTGCCCAGTTATGCAGCTTTCAGCTTTCACTACTCCAAATGGGACGTGAAGGGCAAGTCCATGCTACATGATATCATCTACGTTAAAACATTATAGTTATGGGTGAAGACACAATCATTTTAACTATGCAAGATTGAACACGTGGAAACTTGAGCTTGCAGAACCAAATTGCAAATCCGGAAATGAGAATAACAAATCGGCAAACCGACAAATAGTCATCAAATGCATATTAATCTAATCAGATTCCAAATCATTAAACCGACAAGCTACAACGTCATCAAATCCAAGCATACAGATTACAGATCGTTAGACCATTAACACAAATCACATAAATGACAATTCAACAAGGATCATAAATACCTTCCCAGAGCTAGATATCCAGAACAAGACCAGAATCCAGGATCCTCATTATCAAACAGAATATCCAACATTATATCTTTAAGATATAAAAAGAAACACTCAGCTTTCTTTCCAATCATGCATGCAATAACATTCAACGCAACTCTTTCTCCTCAAAGACACCATTAAACCCATCCAATCCAACCTTCAAAACAGCATTGCCTAACACATCCAACTAACAGAACACAGACAACACAATCAAAACACCTACTGAATGTGAGAACATGAACAGCTCAGCTAATCCACCTTTTCCAAGTCTAGTCGCTATCCATGCCACAGGACTAACGAATTCAAAAATAAAAAACACAATAATAAAAGAAAAAAATTACACTCTCTGCATAAAGGCAACGATCATCACCATCCATAGTTAAAAAATAAACGATTCAAGCCATTGCATATCAAGTTTCAGCAGTAGTGATCCAACACACATAAATAGAATAATCCAATTAAAAAAGAAATAATGCTCAAAGTTTTATGTTCACCTCAGCATGGGCCTCGGATTCAACTGCAGCAGCAACAGGAGCGCCCCAAACGGATTGAGGTGGAGCGGTGATGGCGTAGTAGTCGTCATCATCCTCGTCGTCAACGTCAGCCCATGACTTCGACGTGAGTGGCGCCGGGGCCCAGAAAACCTCCTTTTTCTCCTGCTGTTGTGCGGCGGAGGAAGCGGCGGTGGAAGAGGACGAGGAGGCTCTCCCCTTGGATGAAGCCTGTTCCTTCTCAGAATCTCAGGCTTCTTCTTCTTCTTCTTGAGGCTTCCGAGCGCCGCGAACACGTTGGAGCTGTTTATGACCGGCGCCTCCTCCCTCCTGCTCCCTCCTCCCACCATTTCCAATCTCAAACTCAGCAGCGATGGCCCCGAAACGACCGCGTTTCAACAGCTCCAGTGAAGGGACAAGATCGGAAATAAAATCAAACAAATAAAAGAAAAAGGGAGAAACTCTAGTGTTTGTTTTTGTTTGTTCCTTGTCCGAGAGAATGGTGATCTGAGAAGTGAGGAATGTAATGTGGATGATGGACTTATAAAAGGGTGCGTTAATTTGAGTATAGAGATTGAAGGGTGAGGCCATGAGGGGCGGGGGATCAGAAACGATGATGATGTGTGTCTTTCTTTCACTCTACCACTAGTGCATTAGCCCGTGCGTTGCACGGCATCGGTCTAGAAAATCATTCGCGAGTAATTATTTTGAGAATATGACAAATGTATGTTCGTGTCTTACATTTAGCAGTGTTTCACAGAGTATGAGTTATAAGTTTTCTCAGTTATTTTGTAGATTGGATTAGCAAGTAGGACAAATTTGAAGGTAGATATTGCCTGTAATAGCCTAACAATTCGACGATTTCACTATGACATGAATGTGAATAGTTATCGATTTTACTGTCTAGTGGATATTCTCGAATATTTCCCTGTAGACCACATTGATTGTCGAAGTGGTCACGTTGCATTTGTTATTCTGAATTAACACTCTGAGTCCATTCTTTGACTTTACTCTTGATAGTGCAACATACAGCTGGCCGTGCGAAAAAACTGGCCTTGGCAAGTACAACCCAACCGTGGTCAAAGTTTGTCCCTGTGACTTATTAATCGTCATTGCGAAGGACACAATAATTGGGAATTGTCTCCTCTGAAACCTAAACGGCAGACCTTGGTTGGTAGGAATCATATCCATTCGCGGTATTATGACTACCTGACCAACCTTGTTTCATGTTAACGTCATGCACTCAACGACATGATTTCCTAGTTTCCGTACTTGTAATCTTGTCCCGTTACATAGACCGTTGGACTGGTCAATATTGCGCAATAGCATGACTGGCACACCTACTTTTAGAGTTAGTTGATGTGGGGGCAAACCAGAGCAGCTAATAGCATTAAGAACATCCGGTGTAATTGTGTCCAAGTCTGACTCCATGTTTCCTTCCTCAACACACAAACTATCACAGCTTAAATAAATTTTTCATCCCCTTCCAAACGATCCATTATGAGCGTATTCACCTCATTGACCACCTCTAATGTAGGACCAAGGATGGATCGATGTTTAAAGTACGATGGCTGAGTAATATTAGCCAAGAGGTTAGGGTATACAAGCTCAACCATATCATCAAAGGGACGAATTGAATCATGTATCAATATGTCAGGATGAATATGCACCTCTGACTCCCCATCCATAGAATCCCCAACCAAGCCATCCCCAATATCCAACAGCCATTTTGAGAACTCAGTAACATCATCCACAGCTTTATCTGTTGGTCCAATAGTTAAACGCATGTTCACTGTCAGGGTTAGAACAGTACAGTGTTGCCATAGATACGAAGCATTGATAGCTGAATGAACAATATCTTGACGGGAGCCCATTGGAATGACTGGAAGAATCTGTCTAAAGTCACCTCCTAGTACCACGACCTTACCTCCAAAAGGTAATTCTGCATTATAATATGGTTCTGAGCTCAGGATGTCACGAAAGCACTTGTCGAGTGCTTCGTAGCAAAGTTTGTTGAGCATTGGTGCCTCATCCCATATAATAAGTCTAGCTTTGCATATCAACTTGGCCAAAGATGTACCTTGCTTAATGCAACATACTGAGTCCTCTGTCAACTCCAACGGTATCTTAAACCTTGAATGAGCTGTGCGTCCATTTGGAAGCAATAAAGAAGCAATCCTACTGGATGTAACATTCAGTACAATGCCCTTTTTGCTTCGAATTGCAGCTGATAGAGTCCTGTATAGATACGTCTTACCGGTACCACCGCAGCCATAAACAAAGAAGAATCCTCCGGCGTTACCATTGACTGCCTGTATGATGACATCAAATACTTTTCTTTGACCTATGTTCATATTAGATAGGTTGTTGTTAAGCTCCTTAGTTAGGGCATCGACATCAAAGTTCAGCTCATCTAGTAGGAGTCGATCCTCTAAGCCATCAATAACGTCCGAACTTGGGTAAGGCATCTTGTCAAACTCTTTAAGAGATCTTCCATTACCCTGAAGCTTGTCCTCAATTTTCGCAAGTGTCATGTTCATAATTTGTTCCGGTGAAAGTTCAAGATCTAATAAAAATAATGAAAAAATGATACCGATCTGTTACAAATAGAGATTTGAACCATCATACATCATATTTACCAAAGAAATCATGTTAATGACGACCATACCTGCACACTGCATATTTTTTCTATGACAGAATAAGATATCCTCGGACAATACATGGTAACACTGCTCCCAAACAACCTCGGGTCTTACAACGTTGTTAGATAGTAAGAGCACCACGAACAGGTCACGCAAGTAGTTTCCAGAGGCCCACGTGCTTGCTTCTATTATAGCATCAATGAATTCCTTATCATCTTGCAATAACCCCAATGCATAGCATGCTTCCTTGAAGGAACCATACACAACCCCGTTGACTGTGCGCAAATGAACATAGCTGAGGCATCCCTTTTGTATGTTGAGCAAAAGTCGCAGGTAATAATCCTCGCCGTTGCCGCGGGGAACATGCGAAATCCTACCAATGGAGAATCCTTGTTTCCTTGGCATCCACATGGATATGTCATCTTTCCATACAAATTTGTTAGGAAATTGACTGTATGTAAGAGTACGACCATAAGGAAACAACCTATTCGCAAGCATCCAGGCCAATAGCTTTGTTAGCTTGCCATCAACCCTATCTATTACATCAACAATGTTTTCGTAATCCCTGAATATAACAGGGTGTTCATTTGGCAAATGAAAAGGAAGCCTGATAACCGAAGGTTCCTTCTGTTGGATGTCATACCCAAAAATGCGCCAAGCTGCCTCACAGGCTGAGATATACCGACAATCATAATAGTTGCGTATCTCATCTACCACTTGTTCAGACTCACCGTCTACATTGGTTTGGTAGAAAGAAGCAGTTACCCGATCATTGCCCTTGTGAACGTACTTAAACAAATACTTTATTGCGGACGTTTGGCAGGTGTGCTCAACATTTATATGGCAACCGTATTTCAGTAGTAGTGATGGATTGTATGGTACAATATATGAATTATCGAGGGCCGTATTATTCTTTGTGACTATCCGACCATTATCCGTCCTCTTATACTTGGGGAACCCACCATCATCAATCATTGTCCTTGATCTAAAGGGCTTGGGATAATACTTTGAGCACCGACCGTTCAACATGCAGGGGCTTTTACTATTATACCTGCCACACGGGCCATGGACCATGTACTTTTCAACTGCCCCATAAAGTTTTGGCCTCTTGATCTTGTCTGGAATCTCAGCTGAGATTAGTTTGTCAATATCATCTAGTGACTTAGGCTTGGATAGAGGATGCATGAACAGCAGTATGTGCGCATGTGGGAGTCCCCGCTTTTGGAATTCTACTGTGCAGACGTCTGTAGAGACCAACTCATTGTTAGGCTTTAATTTTGATACATGTATAACATAATAGATTTCATTAAACTTACATGCCGTTATCTTGCCAAAGAATTGACCATGCTTGAAGTCAGCTATCAACTGACCGAGCTTTAGGTTAAAAATCCTCGATACAATGTCAGGACGGTCTTGTGCTTTTAACCCTGTGTCTTTTAACGAACGTTTTATCTCATCCCATTCAGGATTGCAAGTAATTGTTATGAAAAAGCTAGGATAACCTGCATATTTGCAAATTGCAAATGCATCCTTGCAATTGTTGAACATGTACCGAGGACCGCCAGTGAAGCTACTCGGTAGTATAATCCTCTGTCCAGTTGCAACAGCACTTGCCTCTCCCCTAACCAATGACTCATGCAGTGCAATATATTTGTCCACCCTTAGTTTGGGTTGGTTATGTCTGATAAAACTAAGCCGTTCAGCCTCAATCATCGTGTACGCATCGACCAGAAATTGTTGGAACAACCTCATAGATTGTAACATGATTGGGGACTCATTGAACCTCATCTGTATACGGTATGAAAAAAACTCTCTCATACTTATCGTCTTACGTTTCTTTATACCATTCAGGTCATATCTAGTAGATGTCTGAATACCTGTCCTGAATCCATCCTCACCGTATGGAAATATCAACGGATATTGAAGAGCCAAGTACAACGGGTGTAGAACATCTATTCTTTGCAACTTATTTTCTGTGGACTGAATAATAATATCTCTATCAAGGATTGAGTCGTCAATGTCACCTACTATCAGGATGGCAACCTCAGACGCAGTGGGTAAGTTGTACACTCTTCCATCCTTTTCCCGCTTCCTAATCAGCCTCATTTTAATTTCTGAAGGCTCGCTATCAGCGAACCTATCTCGAGCAAAGCGAAAACTCTTGGCAAGAGGATTGCACATGTCCAGCATCTTAGTGAGTTCAGACACGATTTCAGTTTCAAGTTTGTTGATTATTTCACCCGACCTACAATTGTTTCAAGTATTAAGTGCGACATACATTTAAACACTTGGTAAGTATGTACATCTAGACATCTATAAATGTGTTTGCAAGGTATAATCTATGGTGTATGTAACCTTGAATGATGTACCTCACAGCAAGTATCCGATTAGACACTTCATTATCTGTGTCATAGATGTACAGTTGCGCAAATCTCGGCCTTTCATTGTTGTTAGGGATCAGGCTTCCAATTGAATGGTAGTTCTGACCATTAATTGAAAAAGTCGGTGGAGCCGTGCCATTGTTAATGCCTCGGTTAACCTTTCCAGCCATTGACGTAAACGCAAACATGGAATTAAACTTACGGATATTCTTCCTGAAGTACCTACCTTTGTCGTCATGCCCACGATGGAGGTCTTGTAGAATTGCAGGGACCTGGGTAAGTAACGGCAATTGTACCTTTCCATCCATGCAGCAAAGCCCAAATCGAGGAATTCTGCTGCTCCTGCTTTTAGCCAACTTTTCCCCTTCCCACATGCATGCATTGCAGAACATGCAACGATGGATTGCATCTCCAGCATCCCAAGTATCTGAAGTACATATAACGCTTGTCATTTTTAACTGAGAAGATGCAGTGCGAAATGAGTTATTTATAAAACACAGCATGCAGGCTATATAGGAGAGATCAGTTACCTTCCTCCCAAATCGACTCTGCCGACTCGACTAGAGAAAGTTGGTGTGGACCTATTCAGCAAGAATGGCCAAAGTTTATGTTAGCAAACGAAGTTGATTATTGTTATGAGAGGATTAAGTAATGCATGAATCATAGAGTAGTACCTTCATGCTCATTTGTCCTGGAGTTATGTACGTAGTCAGAGTCTACTCCAGTATCATCAAATGCATGTATAACTGCATTAATTTCCAGTAAGCAATACATTATTAGCAACGTGCATGAGTCGACATGGACAATGTCCATGTTAACAATGGGTAGATTTTCTGTCGTCCATGAAGAATGTACATACATAGTCCATGGTTCAAAATAACAAAATTTTGTATACTAAGTTCAATCCAAGTATTTTTTTTAATGATTTCTTGGCAATTGCCACCAATTTTGGTTGCTAAGCGAAACCTAAAAATCAAACAAACAAATTATTGTAACATATATTGAAAAAGTATAAAATAATATGTTATTTAATGGATCTTTAAAACCATGGCTTAATGTTGTCAATATATTTTGTTAGTACAATTTGTAATTGAGAAAATTTCACTCCCATCGCTTGCCAGATGCTAAAATAACACTATCCTCCTCTTTATTTATAAAATATACATTTTCCTCCGTTACAACTTTTAAAAAATATCCTCTTTACTCCATTTTGAATTTTTTGTGTTAACTAATGTTAAATTTATCCATTTTTCAAAAAAAAATATTTTTTCCTATAAAAATATCATTTAGTCAAAATTATATTTTCTGTCATTAAATTATACTCACCAAAATATACTTTAATAAATCATTTTTTATTGATTAAATTGTATTGTTATCGAAATGTTATTAAAAAAATTAATAATTAAATTATCTTTTTAATATATCATTCAATAATTTTTTAATTATTAATTTGTGATTTTACCAAATTTCTTGTTAACAATTTTTTTATATTTTACTATAAATTTTTTGATATCAATATATATTATTTTAATATTAAAAAAAATCTTAGTAAGATCATTTTTCAATAACAATATATATTAATTGTTATACATACTAAATTATGGTAATATTTTTTTATATAATGTTAAAATAATATTCATTCATATCAAAAAAGTATGAGTAAAATATAAAAAAATTAATAACCAAAAATTTTGGTAAAATTATAATTTAATAATTAGAAATTTATTGAATGATTTTTCAGAAAAAGATAATTTAATTATTAAATTCTTTTTAAATTATTTTCTTAAATTAGATTTTAATCAATAAAAAAAATTTATTAAATGGTATTTTGGTAAGTGAAGTTTAATGAAAAAAAATAAATTTTTCGTTAAAGAGTATTATTCTAAAAAATATTTTTTTTTTAAAAAAAGATAAAGTTAACATTAGTTAACAGAAAAAATTAAAAATGGATTAAAGAGGAGGTTTTTTAAGTTATAATGGAGGAGAATGTACATTTATTAAATATAAGAGAGGGGAGTGTCATTTTAGCACATCACAAGAGAGAGGTGCATTGTTAGCAAAATCGGACTGGACCGGATGGTTCGACCGGAATACCGGTGAACCGGACCTTAAGTCGGTCCAGTTCGATGATCTGACCGAATGAGGCGACGAACCGGTACAAACCTGTCATACCCATAGTGAACCGGTCAAAACCGGTCAAACTCAATAAAATCGGTTCGACCAAACCGCTTGAGTTTCAACATTTTTCCAAAATGTTAAAGTTGGGGTTCCAACCCCCCTCGTCAAGAAAGAATATGATACTCGCAACCACCAGGCTATTAAGCTTGTTATCAACATATATGCAAATTAATATATACATATATATATATATATATATATATATATATATATATATATATATCTTTCAGCAAATAATTTACTTCTATTTAATTTATTTTAATTTTAATTATAAACTCATTCATTTTTAAATTATTATATTTTTATTTAACAATAATTATAAACTCACTTATTTTTTCATAATTATATAATATCTATTAATAATATTCATCAATAAAAACAAAATAAAAATATTTATGATAGAGTAACATTAACAAAATACTTATTGTTCCTGTTTCATATTATTTTAGAATAGCTAGATACTTTTAAAATATTATTGAAAATATGTATTTTAAATTTTAATTTTAAATTTTGGACTATATTTTTTTTTATTTACATATGACTGGGTCAATGAGTTAACCAGTGACTCACCGGTTGAACCAATAACCCAGTAACCCAGTGACTTAACCGGTTCGATCACTGATTCGGTTCTGACAACTGTGGAGGGGAGTGTAATTTTTTCTTTATAATTCCTTATTAATATTAAACATGTTTTTGCTGTTTTTATTGCGGTTTGATTTGATTTTTAAATCTTGACAATAAAATCCCCAACCGAACCGAACCGATCCGGTTAAAATAAAAAAACCCGAAAAACCAAGCCGCCCACCCAACCCAAATTGAACGTCCTCTACCCTACCCGGTAACCTCGAAGCCCCACCCCCAAACGAAGCAGGAAAACCTAGCCGCTCTCTCCCTAGGTCTCACAGCCTCGCTCTATGCACCTCCCAGCTCCGGCGAGGGACCATTCCTCCCACCACCGATCCATGCTGTCTTTCGAATCCCTTCATCCGACCCCGTAGTGAGGAGTCTGCAGTTCAGAACCTGCAGCTATCTCCAAACCAAGCCCTCGAAAGAATCTAGTGGTTACAGAATCCTCCAGCGGGGAAGGTAAAATTGACTTGCCCTACTGATTTAAGGGTAGGGGCTATTATTAGCACTTTGAATTGATGCTTTCGCGCACCCACCCAGGCACTGGAGAAGGCTTATGATGACCTTCCTCCTGGCCCCGCCATTCCACTGCTCCCAGCACCTACTCGTGGACAGAGCAGCCCAGCATACAACCAGCCACCGCCAGTGACCAGCGCCCAGCAACCCAGCACCGAACGAAGCAAGTCCCACCCAGAAGTAGCACAGAGGACCCGCCATCCGGAACCATCCTCGCAAGTCGCACCCAGCACCACCCAGTCACCCAGCGGACACAGAGCAACCTTTCAAGTCAGTTAACAGATATGGAGCCCAGCCACGGAGTCAGGTATGTAACTTGATTGAAATTGTTGTTCTTTTTGTTGTTCATTACTTTATTTCGAATTGGTTCAACTGCTTCTGGTTTGTTGAAATACTCAAACATAACTATTATCGTGTTTTGTTTTGCTGTTCGGTTGAGATAATGAATTACCTGTGAAGTGTTTTACTGATTTAGTATGATTTATGGAGTGTTGGAGGTTCAGGATCTTGATAGGGTTAGAGTGAAATCAGTATGGTAATCTGATTCTGGTTTGTTCTGTTATATTGAATGACTGAAACAGCTTCTATTGTGTTTTATTTTGCGGTTCTGTTGAATTACTGAATTACTTTTGAAGTGATTTACTGATTTAGTATGAATTATGAAGTGTTGGAGGTTCTGGATCTAAATAGGCTTAGATTGGTATCAGTATGGTAAGCTGCTTCTGGTTTATTTTGTTATGTTGAATTACTGAAACTGCTTGTGTTGTGTTTTGTTTTGCTGTTATGTTGAATTCATGAATTCATGAATTAATTTTGAAGTGATTTAGTATGATTTATCAAGTGTTGGAGGTACTGGATCTTGATTGGGTTAGATTGAAATCAGTTAGTTAAGCTGCTTCTGTAAATTGCTGGTTGATTTATCAAGTGTTGGAGGTATGAGTTATCATGTGATTTACTATGATTTGTTGTCAACAGTTGTTGCTGGTTGTTTAATGACTATGTAAAATGCTTTATTTTGTAAAGAGGATCCTGATTTTGTTATTCAAAGTTAAATTTGTTGCTGAAAGTTGAATGTCTTGCTGCAATCTTGTTCCTGATAATCAGGAACATTGAACTTTAATTTACTTATTGTGTTATGTTTTTCCATATTTATTTAAATTGATACAATATTTTGTATTCGGGACAAATTTTTTATATATTTTTGCAATATTAGTTATGTTTCAGGATTATTACTTAATGCTTGGAATCATTTATGCTGGTTTTAGTGTTTTGCTGTTGTTTGAAACTGAGTTGCTGAGTAGTTGGATTTTGTTTACTGAGTTAATTATGAAGACCCCCAGGTGAAAGATTCACTTGTGAATGTGAAAATGGTTTTATCCCTTACCTCGTAGTTTATAATTGATAAAATACCTTTTTTTCCCTCAAAATCTACCTCACTTGTTGAAAAGGTTTCACTTTGCGTTAATCATATCTGATTGAAATGTTTGGATTCTGAATCTTATTTGTGCATAACAAATTTACAATTTATTCATATGGGACTGCCTCAAAAACAAATTTACGCTTGGATTCTGAATCTTATTTCTGTATAAACAAATTTACGCTCGGATTGTTTGTTTATTTTTTTGGTTTTTGGAAACGGATGGTGTGGATGCTGAGTTTTATGTTTTCTGATTCAATCTTTTATGTTGACTAATTGATTAGAAGTCTTTCTCGAGTCATTCCACATAAGTGATAAGTAACTCATATTTTTTATATATTTTTGCAATATTAGTTATGTTTAAGGATTATTACTTGAAACTTTTAATCAGTTCTGCTGGTTTTAGTGTTTTGCTGTTTGTTTGAAACTGAGTTGCTGAGTAGTTGGGATTTGTTTACTAAGTTAATTATGTTCATGATATTGTCAGGATCTTGGGATTTATGTCTTATATATTATGGGATTTATTAATTTGATTAATATCCTAACATGGTTACGAATAACTTCCAGTGAGGATAGACGACTAAGATGGCTTTTCAGCAATTTTTTAGGAGGAAACTCCAATCTCACTTTCGTGTAAGCATTATCCCTGCATTTCTGGTTTCTTGTATTATAAGGAGTATTTATTTTTTCGCGTGACTTCAAATGAAGACCCTCAGGTGAAAGATTCACCTGTGAATGGGAAAATGGTTTTGTCCCTTACCTCATAGTTTATAATTAATGAAAGTACCTTTTTTTAATCCTCAAAATCTAACTCACTTGTTGAAAAGGTTTCACTTTGCGTTAATCATATCTGATTGAAATGTTTGGATTCTGAATCTTATTTGTATATAACAAATTGACAATTTAGTCGTATAGGACTGCCTCAAAAACAAATTTACGCTTGGATTCTGGATCTTATTTCTTTATAAACAAATTTACGCTTGGATTGTTTGTTTATTTTTTTGGTTATTGGATTCGGATGGTGTGGATGCTGAGTTTTTTGTTTTCTGATTCAATATTTTATTGTTGACTAATTGATTAGAAGTCTTTGTCGAGTCATTC
Organism: Arachis hypogaea; assembly: GCF_003086295.3. Classification (NCBI taxonomy): domain Eukaryota; kingdom Viridiplantae; phylum Streptophyta; class Magnoliopsida; order Fabales; family Fabaceae; genus Arachis; species Arachis hypogaea. Next base: position 99,747,948 of record NC_092036.1, read on the forward strand.
CACAGAAGTGATAAGTAACTCAAATTTTTTAAATATTTTTGCAATATTAGTTATCTTTAAGGATTATTACTTAATACTTGGAATCATTTATGCTGGTTTTAGTGTTTTCCTGTTGTTCGAAACTGAGTTGCTGAGTAGTTGGATTTTGTTTACTGAGTTAATTATGTTCATGATTTTTGTCAGGATCGTGGGATTTATGTCTTATATATTATGGGATTTATTAATTTGATTAATATCCTAACGTGGTTACGAATAATTTTCAGTGAGGATAGACGAATAAGATGGCTTTTCAGGATCTTTTTAGCAGGAAACTCCAACCTCACTTTCGTGTAAGCATTATCACTGCATTTCTGGTTTCTTGTATTGTAAGGAGTATTTACTTTCTGGCGTGACTTCAAATGAAGACCTTCAGGTGAAAGATTCACCTGTGAATGGGAAAATGGTTTTGTCCCTTACCTCATAGTTTATAATTAATAAAAGTACCTTTTTTTAATCCTCAAAATCTACCTCACTTGTTGAAAAGGTTTCACTTTGCGTTAATCATATCTGATTGAAATGTTTGGATTCTGAATCTTATTTGTGTATAACAAATTTACAATATATTCATATGGGACTGCCTCAAAAACAAATTTATGCTTGGATTGTGAATCTTATTTCTGTTTAAACATATTTACGGTTGGATTGTTTGTTGATTTTTTTGGTTTTTGGATTCGGATGGTGTGGATGCTGAGTTATATGTTATCTGTTTCAATCTTTTATTGTTGACTAATTGATTAGAAGTCTTTGTCGAGTCATTCCACATAAGTGATAAGTAACTCAAATTTTTTATATATGTTTGCAATATTAGTTATGTTTTAGTGTTTTGCTGTTTGTTCGAAACAGAGTTGCTGAGTAGTTGGGTTTTGCTTACTGAGTTAATTATGTTCATGATTTTGTCAGGATCTTGGGATTTATGTCTTATATATTATGGGATTTATTAATTTGATTAATATCCTAACGTGGTTACGAATAATTTTCAGTGAGGATAGACGACTAAGATGGCTTTTCAGCAATTTTTGAGGGGGAAACTCCAATCTCACTTTCATGTAAGCATTATCCCTGTATTTCTGGTTTTTTCAATTATAAGGAGTATTTACCTTTTGGCTTTCTTACATGTGACTTCAAATGAAGACCCTCAGGTGAAATATGCGGCAATAGCTTATTGCTGTGCAAGAAGTGTCATATAGAGTGAAAAGGAAATTGAGTATTAATTCAAAAACGATCTGCGTGGATTTTATACATGTACAAATATTTATACTAAGTGACTGCATTAGTTCCATAAGGTCTACATGTATATTGATTGTATATTGAATTTTTTATAAATTCATTGTATATCTAATCAGACCAGTTCAACAACTGATTAACCTCGGTTGGATATGTTAAGCGACTGACTTGATCGGTTTAACGATTGGTTCGGTTCTCCCAACCTTGGCACTACAAAAGACCTATGAATTTGTTTAATAAATAATTGAACTCAAGTTCTTAAAATAATCCACTATTTTTTAATTTACATTACACTTAAGTCAAAAAATTATACAAAATTATTTGCAAAGCACGAATTAAATATTCGGCATGAGACGAAGTAAATATTTGCAAATCTATTATGCAATCAATCTCTAAATAACATAAATAATTTATCTCCACCTGTATCGCATGAGACCTACCCAAATTCTATTAGTAGGTAAATAATATAATATCGACTACATTAGTTTATATCATGAATGTACTATCCTACGCATTGCTCGAGTCTCAATTTAGTACTTGTAAAATTAACCAAAAACTGTTATTTATTCTTTAGGTTAGGGAGCTAACCTTCGAAATCTGGCATGGGATCATGATCTGTTGGATTAACACGGTGCATGTCTGATGACGATTGTTCGCTGGAGAATACAGACTTCTGATTATCCACAACTCCAATTCGAAAGGCCAGGTTTGTTTTAATATTTCGCCTCCTTTCTCTGTGATCCATTGCCCTAGTTACAGTTTTAGGTGTACAATACTATCATATATTATGTAAGTATTTTTAATCTTAAAAAGTAGAAAATTTAATTGTCTAGCCAGAAAATGATATTATTAAACTCAGCAGCTAGTAACAATCCTTAGTTAGAGAAAAACATTATTACCAGTCAATCTTTGATTAAATAAATCTCCAAATATATAAACAGTAAATATCTATGCTCATTAAAAGTTTAACCTCGTAATTTTCACACGTCCCATCCTATAAAAATACTTTAATGTTTTTAATAACATCAGCATATAATTAAACATTTAGAGGGTATAATCTTATCCTTTACAATGTAAAGAGATTAACTTACTCAAACCGTAATAATTACTAAAGTAATCCTATTAAAAAAAGGTTATCTATATTTTATCAAATCTTTAAAAAAAAAGGGTGATGGGAACTCAGGTAACCTTTTACATAAGAAACAAATGTTAGTATGTTTTAGTCTAAAAACCCCGTTAATCACAGTCATATATTACAGAACATATAATACCCTTAGTTAAATATAGAAGATTTAGAATTTTTCCAACCCTTTTACGGAATATGTGGATCAGTTTCCCGGGAGTGTGAGGTAAATTCAAGTTTTAATCAATCATAAAGACTTACCCATGTCGTGCTCTAGCTGGAGTGGCTGATGATGGTCCACCACTAATCCCTGAAATATTGCTATAGTCTTGGCCTGGTGAGGCATTTTCCTTCATGTCATTACCCGTATAATTGCCACTACTGTTGTTCATGGTTAGCACCGTAGGATTGAAGCCAACATTTTGATTATGGTCCACTGAATAGGACAGAATACATATCGAAGAATACGGCAGGTCAAGTTAAACAATGCGGTGATACACTATACTTTTATATACTTGTAATAAGGATTTTACCATTTGTTAGGTTTGAGAGTGGGTTCCTTTCTGAATAACTCGTAGTTTTAGATTGGGTCCTTCTGAAGCCACGAATTGAGAGCGCCGACACAGGAGAATCGGATGCCCGAAAGTGTTTGGCCATGACACCAGAATTGCTGAGTCTATCTATAGCCTGGGACGACGATGGAGATTGTTCGACCGTGGCAGAACTTCTCTTAAGAGGCAGCAGTGGTATGAAGTTCGGATCTATTTAATATTAGCCATTGACTACGATTAATATATGGTAAATGAAAAAAGCATGGACCTAACAAATGGACCTTGCATGTTAATATAATGAATTAAGGAAGTTCACCGGCTGGGATTGTCCTTTCAAATGTTGGACCTCGTGGTGGTATTCTTCTCTGATTTAAGAGGGATCTCCGATGCATCCTGGCTAATTTCGGGCTGAGTCTGAAGTCACCGTGGTCCATTATCTCGAAACGGGAGATGCAACAACGGAGATAGAAAACTAATGAAATTGATCAGAAGTTGTGATAGTAGTACCCTGAAATGCAGGCAGGAGGAAAAAAGCCTTGCAATGATGGAATGAGAAACGGTACACACTCAGCTAGTATATGCATTGTCTCTTAGCAATCCAATATGAGTAGCGCACATATTTGATCCAATGTTTTGGTATTTTATGTTTTGGTATTTTGTGGAATACACGGGAACACGGGAAATGAAAAATTTTGGATGGCTGAGGATTGAAATGTGGTGGTGGCGGGATAAGAAATCAAGTAATCCATATAAGGATAAGACTTAACAGCTGAATTTGGCTAAATCATGTTGTGTACATGAAATCCGCTTAATTTAGGGAATATATTGTTGTGGTTCATCTTACATGGTTGAAATATTGTTAACAAACACACCGATGACATGTAACGATAGAGATATAGTGCTCACTATTATGGTTAACAACGGGCTATATTAGTCATTAGTCATTGTGAACAACATGGATATGCTGCTCACGTCTGTGATTACAACTTCACGCTATGGTAACTAAGTTTTCCTATCCCATGCAGCTGAATTTAAGCCGTCCAGTCATTCCACATAAGTGATAAGTAGTTGGTATTAAATAAAAGGAGAAGATTGATACCCACATGATTAGTAACTACAGGGTGATAGATTCTACATGAAGTGATAACATTAACTTAAAGGAACTCTCCCATCACATATACAAAAGGGGGTTCCATGGTGTGCATTGAAAAGTAACTCCATGAACCATGATATACATCTAACAATGTAATAGGATCAGCAAAATGAATGGCGTGTCTTGAAGGCTCGATGTGATCAATGGTTCCCAGAGTGACTCGACAAAATACTTTTTACTCCTTCATTAACATTTATTTACATAAACTGGAGGTTGTGCTGATTAGATTTTGATAAGCTCCGCGTACATCACCGACTCATTCAAGGATGTGACGGTCAGTCTGATTATATTGCCTGGCCTTAAGAGGTTATGCCTAACAAAGTATCTCCATCCCCTGGTAAGCTATACTTCGACGAATGAAAGTATATACATCCAGCGAAGTCCCATATTGTATTCAATTCCTCCGACATGTCGAAGGCATACACAATCCATCCTAGAAGGGAATGCACGTACTGCAAAATCAGTGGGTATAACCTGGCGATGCAGAGAAGAAAAATGCAGATCAAAAGTTGGAAAAAAACATTTCTAAGCAACAGAAACGTGAGACGATAGTCATTGAAACTTACTATAGAGCAGCTGCGAGCCTGATGGATGATAATGAAGCAAACGTATGTGTCATAGTTAGAGCCGATTGGACGATTGATGGGTATAAACTGTGTGAAAGTTGGCGAGTTCAGTTGGGCACAGTGCAGCGGATGGTTAGGGAGTTCTACAAACTGTTCGTTGGTCGCTGTTGTGAGGAACTGATGAAACTTGATTGGTATGATAGAGTACGTATTGTGGTCGGTCTCAACTCGGTTAGTGCAAGCATTATCTTCCATGATCTCTGGCCCACGATTGTCAGAGTCAGCAGGATCATCATCGTCGATATTGGGGAGCTGGTTGAGATCAATATCTAGAGCCTTCGGATGATGAACAGGTGTATGAAGGATTGGTTTCTTCTGAAAGTGTGTTGCATCTGCAGTTATGTGCAGTTGAGAAGTTGAGCTATGCATCCTTTTCTTCTTCTTCTTCTTTTGTTTGTACGTTGCATGATGCAATCTCTCAATCTCATCAAAAAAAGGATCGGGTGGAACCATCTCTTTTCCTTTTCGTGAAATATGATCTGTATACGGGTCCCTTAGAGAAAAGAAGACGATCGGAATGCTAGCCATCTTATCATCCCTCACCTTAATCACATAAAAGATATCATTCAATAGGAACCTCAGCTTCATAGTTCCTCCATTTAGAAGGCGATATACGTGAACCAAATGATCAAACCCTTCCACTATGTACGCCGTCATATACCCTTTGATAATCCGTAGATGGACAATGTTACGATTAGCATCCACTATTTTCATCCGATTGCCTAGGTCATGACAGTACTTTCGATAGAACAGGCTTGGTAAAGCATGCATCTTCTGTTATGGATAAAAGAGGCAATTGCAAATATCAGCGAAAGGCACATTAAAGATTGAAAAAAATCAAAATAACGTCATTGAATGCATGTTAAATTAGTGGCTATAGATTTGTCAAACTAAATAACATGAGCATCTAGGGGAGTGGAGGAAATCATACCATCAGTGGATCTACCGTGAGATAAAAAACTCGACATTGTTGGTTAATGCCATGCAAACTCTGAGCAGGTTGCATCGTTGACGGCACAAAGCAAGTCTTGGGCTAATGATGTAGGCAGTTTTAACTGAAGGAAGTAGTAATGCTTCATGTGCGAAATCGAATATGTGATATTAGATGCATGTGGCAAACAAACTTTTGCGCAATAGGGAACAGCGGTCCCATTAATGACTCGGGGATAGCTACATGTTTGTATCAGTTAAGCTGGTGGAAGATATAGTTTGGTGGCTTGTAAAATGCATTATAGAGAAAAAGTACATGATATTTATAATAGAGTACACCTGGGGTGGTATTGCTGACCGAATAGAAGTCTCTCACTCCTTTTATGATATATATGGTATATATGGTATATATTATATATCATATAAATATAAAATTAGAATTATTAGTGTTTTTTTAATAAACTTTATAAGCTAATGAGGGTGACCGAGATTTCATCATTGCCTGTCCTCTTATTTAGATGTCCATACCACATAGAGTAAAAAAAGGATAACCCTATAGCATCTAATTGGAATTTGTGCACGAATGCACGTGTTCAGAGTTGAGGGTGTTCCTTAATTGTGCCTCATTTAGATGGCATTGTCTTACCCACTAATGGATGACTCTGGAAGGTGATGTAATCTTGCAAAACAAAATCCAAGGCAGCTACGGAAAGGGGTTAGCAAGGCATGGCCGAAGATACAAAGGAACGGTCTGAAATCGGTGGCAGCCTGCTACACAATTCCCACAGGCGGCTTGGAAGAAAAAATAATCATGACTCGAGTTAAGGCTGCAAACTCTGGACATTGTAATTAGAGATTAGAAAAAATAATCATGACTTTTGAGTTAAGGCTGCCAACTGTTGACAATGTAATTAGAGATTAGTACAACATTCGGTGGTAGGAAAACGACAAACTAATGGCCATGTATGAGATAAAAAAATGTATCTGTATGGTATAAGATAGAAATCTTCAGTGGTGTGTAGGTAAACATTGTATGGACTTCTTTTATAGAAGGCTTGAGTTTATAACCATTATTTATTAACATGCTGCAAATATATTTCTAGACTCAATTAGTGCAAGGCAGACACATACATGTCATATTCACTCGGAAAAATAAATAAATAAATAAATATATGTCTTATCTTGCGCAGGTTGATTGTACAGATGATGGTTACTAATTAATTTTCCATATTAACTCCCTGATTGTATGTGAGAATTTCAATGTTGTATTTGTTAAAAACTTAACCCTGAGGGTGCTATTAGACAGCATGATGAGGTAAGATTAGGTTGATGTTAACGTGGAATACTTGCTGAGTTTATCTGTTGGGGTTAATAGGTGGTGAATCACAAATTAATCAAAGGCTGTTTGGCATGCTATCATGTGTACGTCAGTGAAGAATCAGCATGGATTATAAGTTTTTTGACACATTTGGGCAATTACTTAACCAATTCCATTACATTAGAGTTAAGAGAACATAATGCATAAGTTAAGATTTAGAATACAAAATAGCACGAACAAACTACATATTAGGATAGGTAGATGACTAATGATAAAGATACATAGTAGGATAGGTAGATGACTAATGATAAAGATGCTTCATAACTTCAGGACTTGGACATGCATTGTGGTTTCATCTGCGGGTGAGACATGAAATTTGAGGACAGTACCACTCCTAAACCCATTGTTCCTTGCAAGACTCTTCCAACCTCTAGTGAGATATACCTGCCCCTTTCTGGAGTTGTTCCACCTCAATCCCAACCGCTAGCAACATCCATTGTCTAGTATAACTTTGACATTGTTATACCTTGAAGGGAATGCATTTTGGGCAAATCGCAAGGGTAGTATCTGTTCATTCATGTATGAATAGATGCATGAGTAGCATGTTAATTAAACTTGTCTTCGTTGATGTAAAGTATGATTTTTACAGATAAATGGATGGCATACTTACCAGGGAACTGTTATCCACTTGGTTTGAGGTCAGAAGCTTCATGCAGGTGTACATCCGATATGATCTCGTTGTAGGGATGATGGGAGCAGGCATCACAGGTGGTGGAATGTTAGTTTCATCTGCATTCTGAGGTGATGATCTCTGTCTTTTAACCAAGAGGGAAGTAGGATTGTTAAGGATCGCCTTCTCTTCTAAGGAGACGTATCCAGCTGGCAAAGGTGATGTCTGTGCCTGAGAGAGGTTGTTGAATATTCTAGTTGGAAGAATGACCGAGCCGTTCCTTAACTCACCGGTTGGTAAAGTTTCATCAGGTAGAGGGGGCTGATTCAAATATCCATGCTTCTGATAGTGGTCAAGACAATATGTTTCATTAGAGCTGGTTTTGATTTCAGAAGGGTAATCAAAAGAAGCAGTTTGAGGAGTTGTTGCAATATGGTACTCGCATGGTCCTTATGTATGGCTATTTTGGGTGGGTAGTTTTTTTGTGGCATTTTCTTGGTGGGTTGGGTTGAAAATAATTGGCCGACAAAACTCCAGAGGTACCGCTCTTGATGTAGATTCATGTGTCACATGATAATAGTTGCTAGCTAACTTAGGAGATGGATAAGAAAGTTCCTTGGTAGCCATGAAGCTGTCTTTGACCTTCATCACAACAAAGACATCTTCGCCTACATACATTATTTTTATCCACCCTCCTGATGAAAGACCAAAGCAATTGACCAGGTTTTCAAAACCATGTACAATATAGCCGGAAGAGTTACCTTTGCATAGAGAAAGCTCTATGTGGGTGTTGTTGAGGTCCATCACAATCATCCTTTCACCAAGGAGGGGTCTATATTTCCTATAGAAGAGGGATGGCAGCTCATGTATGATCTGTGGAGTGAAGAAACAGAATTTAGTCTACAAAACAAAGCAAGATGGACTGATCTCCATGGATTTGTACTAAGTGGAATAAGTAAAGAAGATGGTTGGCGATGACTTACAGCAAGAGGGTTAACGTGTAGATAAAAAATCCGGTCATCATCAAAGTCGGATGGAATGAGCCTCTTCTCTATGGCCATCATGATATTAGAAATGTAATGTGCTTGATTAGAGCAAGCAATGGGTACTGAAGATGATGAGATAAGTACTTATAAGACAATGCAATGTGCACTATATAAAGGAAAGGGATGGGACGATAAAGCCAAGTTTGGTGGGGCAGAGTAATTGAGAAGAGTTTGGGGTTCGGTTTCCTATGAAGCTATAGGTATAATGAGAGAGGGGTGTGTGGCGACAAATTATGAGGTTTGATGCCAGCACATGGTTCAATTTTGTTTCATCTAATAATCCAAATTTTACCTCCATCTATTAGAGTAGAAGCATGAAGTAAATGTACACGTGTTTTTTGTATAAGTAAGATCCAATCCACATGGCAACTTATCAAGAGTTCTCAACTTAGTAGCATCTTAAAATTTCCCAGCAGTTTATTATCACTAATTTGTCATTCAGATTTTAACTTGCTAAAGGTATGCAAAGTGGTAGGATTAACACAATTTGTGCACGTTTGAAATTGTGACATGTCACCGCCACTCCATTGAATAAGGGATGGATAGGATAGCGACGTTTGCACACAATGTATTTTGTAATTGATTCATTATACCTATAGCATAAGTTGATTATTGTGCCACTGGGGGTGTTTTGAACTTCAAGTGCCCCGTGCGGTGTACGGGTATGCTAATTTTAATAAAAATCAGGTAATATTAAGCTATTGTTAGGATAGCTAGTTAAAGATAGATTTTTTATTTTAAGTTAGGTCTTAGGAATAAAAATTAAGATTAAGATAACGGTTTAATTACAATAAATATATGATAGGAGAATTGTAAACTAAAGTGAAAATTTTGCAAAAAATATTTCATTCAAAAAATTAACAAATTTATATAAGAATATAAATGTGTAAAATTACATATTAAATTAGTTTTTAAACTAAAATTTTAAAGAAAAATTACCTTCGTAATCTCTTTTCATTATAACTATAGACTAAGCTGATTAGTATACAACTGGATTTGTATTGAATTAGTAAATTGCATTATGTGATCCAAAAACCTGATGTCATGTAGTAAAATAGCCTGATTTCATTGAACTTGAAATGAAGACATAAGAAGCAAAACGGTCTCATGGAGATCACGTCTGCTTCGACTACATAGACACACACCAAGCCAACCGAAAACATTAATGGTTGGTATAAGTCAACCATACATTATTCAAGCTAATGACATAGCATAAGGCAAACCACAAAGCTGGATACAGAAAATCCAACGACAAAACTTAGGTAATCATTATATATTAGACACACAATCTGGTCCGTCGGTGCAACCGCTAAGGCCTAGATTAGTTTATTACATAGCAATGACACTACTCATCATGAATCTCGACAATGGTTGCAGTGGCACCCTCTGTCACTTTCCTGCATTTGGATGATGATGATGCACGGGCAGAATCGGGGTACACGTCGATCAGCTTCTTAGACCACCCACCAGTGATAATTTTATCATTTGGAGTTGAGAATCCATCATTTGTTCCCTGGGATAAAGTCTCAACAGAGGGAGAGGTTGTACCCTGAAAATCCAAACGGGTTGCTATAACACATGTTTTAAACATGATGTATGTATAACAGATGTAGAGAAATATTTGTTCTGCATTTATACCTTTGGGGTCTCAGCAGAGTCAGTGTTCATGCTCAGCAGTTCAGAGTTCTCCATACCCATATTGTGCTGCATGGCATAGGCAAATTAAACATACAACTCAAATACAAAGACAAACACGGAAGATTAGGAGGATTTTGTAACCTCGTCAAAGCTAGTCTTCGCAGTAAATTTTGTGATAACGGAGTTGTCCGCACAGAGCTTAGTAACAATTATCCTACATGGTTGGAATGCATTAAGATCTTCCATTTTCACAGATACTTTGAACAGAAATTTCTTTCCCATCAGTGAGTTAAGCTCTGTTGGATATTCCTTGTTAACTCCACCCTACAGATGCAAAACAGAAATTACAATGGCTTCAAGAAAGTGTGTGATAAAGAAGATTCAAAGCCGGAAAAAATACATAATACCCTGGTTAGTTGTGCGAGTCTGAGATCGGATGCGGATATACCAAGGAATTTGGACACCTCCTTATCGTACAGTAGGAAAGAAGCCGTATCGGTCTCATCAGCAACTCGCATGTTTATGCTAAACCTGCATACCATAACATGACTCGTATCCAGATAGAAAGTAGGACATTAATGCAGAACATGTAAACAAATTATGATAAGATATACCTTGGAGTGTGAGACGATGGGTATGTCTCACACCTAGCACAGTGGTATGAGTTCTCGGCTTCTTGTAAAGAATGGAAGCAATGCTTGCAACTCTTGTACCACCACCCATTCTTAGGATCAATGGATATAACCGTGCCAATAGTGACAAAGAGCCCATTCTGCATGTTTGGTTATATTAATCTAGTAATCTAATAATCTAGCAATTCATTACATATATCAATTTATGATATTTATTATATATAACTGAAACCAGGGTCTGGAGACAACAATGATTGAATGCATGTGCACCTCAATTGAATCCTTTAGCTCGGAGATGGGCTTATAAATGGAATGGTTAAGTAGGTCCTCTTCGAGTGAATATGTCGGCTCTCCCGGTATTTGAGAAACTTGAGTTGCAGCAGGTACACCTGATATTATGACACTGGAAGTGTACCAGTATACAATATGTGAAAGTTGTATACATGTCGAGCTACTTACTGGTAAAATAAGGTATGAGTCCGAAATTAAAATACCTCTTGCGAAAATCCTTGACCTCTTGAAAATCACCGTTGATGTGCAGAATGGAATTGTAGTTGGTGTTTGATATACCCATTGTACCTATGTACAATCAAGTCAGCGTATAAGAACTTCTGCCATCTCAGGGCTACATATAATGCATTGAAATCGAGTCTTGAAACATCTCTGGAACAGTAAGATGGCTTTCACTTGAAAGGACCATAACCTATAACAATTAATTTTTTTTCTTTAAATTAAGGATGAGAAACCCAACTCCCATGAATGATCCACGGCAAATCCTTCCCCGTATTTGTGCCCATGTTCTCTTGTCACATCCACCGGTCTAGATTCAAGCTGTTGCCATCCGTGGTGATCGACATGGCCTGAGTGTTGTGGCGCCGAGTAGGGTTGCCACTTGCCATGATTTTCTCTAATGGCTGTGCTAGATAATTATGAGGATAAAACATGGTATGGGAATTTTGTCCTTAGAATAAGAAGTGAATCTCGAATAGAGAAACAAATGTGTTGCTCACAGCACGCACAACGCACTGAAGTTCAATTGAATCAATGCAGGTTTGTCTAATACAGCTAGGTTAGGGCAGTTGCATCATTTGATTTTTTGGGGTTTGGGTTTTTTTAACCAAAAATACCACTTGCTTGTTGTTTTGGTAGATAACATCTAGTATTAGAGAATTGAATTGTTGAGGGCCGAGGAAAAAAAAGGCCTTCCATTTTTACTTATATGAAATACATTAAGCAATAAAAAAAATGAAAATATAGTTATGTTAATGCTGATTTCAATTGTTGCCTTTATAATAAGTTACTTATTCTGCAGGATTATAAATAGAATAGTTAATAAAGAATATCATAATTAAGAGTAAGATAATGTACAATACAACATGTCATAATGAGGATCAACGAAGGATAATCATTTTTATCTTATAGCAATTTTGTTTAGTTGAATCTAATAATTTATTTTTATTCATTTTTTACTTTCAACTGTTTTTCAGTATTTTAGTTTTGGATACTAAAGGTTTCAAAAGTATCTTCTTTTTTTTTATAAAAGGAGAAAAATTGAAAAAGAATAATGAATTTGGTACATAAGAGTTTTGGAACAAAATGTAAAAATTAAACAATAATGAAAATTATGGAATTATTTTGTATATTTTTTATGATTTGAAATCAAAAAATCAAGTTTATTATTGTAATGAAAACTTGATTATATCTTAGCTTTAGATTTTTTAGTGTTTGTGTTGTTGATTCATAAACTTTCTTGTATGGGACTTTAATATTAAATTATTTTGATCACCACTTCATTATATAATTATACTATAAAGTATTTATTATAATTAAATCATATTTTTTATTTTATTTTATATATTGCAATGTTTTAAAAAGTAAAATTACATATTTTTATTCTTATGATCTAATTTAATATAAAAAGTTTATATTAAGTACTTAATCTACTAATATTTTAGTATTAAATATTTTCCATTAAATTTATCATATCCGTGAGATGCACTGGGACTTCTCTAGTAGTATATAAAAATCCAAAGTAGATAGAAGTGTCCATTAAATTTAGTATAAACCAAAAAAAAGGATATAAAATGAGAAACTTTTCATGAAATTAAATATTTTGTTCATTAAATTTAATTAAATTATATAGATTTCATCAAATTTAATTAAATCAGATAGATTTCATTAAATTCATTATTTTATTCATTGTTTACCGTAGTTACATAAAATGAGGAAATTCTGTTACATAGTATACTTTGAACTTGTACATTTTCTTCATTGTGATAAAAGATACTCACATCTTTGCTTGTAATTTTTTAATTATGCATTCTTTTTATTTTGTTATGGGTCTCTTGGCTGAACCAAGATTAACTCAATCATATATATACTGTAAACCTAATTAGATGTCCAGGATAGGCTTAAAGTATGTTACTTGACACACAAGAATTCAGAATCAATACGTGACGAACCTTTGAATAGGTTAAACTTCGCAAATTGTATAATAAGTATATATTCTGAGGTTGGTGTTTCTTCCATATGCTTTACCAATTTAGTTGCAAATTCTTCCCACAAAGTACATCGAATGGTACCATTTCCCCTGTAGACACATTTAACAGTTAATTAGTTCAAGAATCAGTCGATTAGTCAATATACATAGAAACAAAGTTGCACTAAATTATATGTTTTTAAAAAAATTGGACAGGTAAAAACGTTCTACTAACCTCAGGTCATCAAGTTCTATGACAATGTAGATGGACTTCTTTCCATTCTTTGTGAATTCAATAATGTCACCCTTAGCAGTGAGGAGCCCAATTACATCTAAAAAATAAATACGTGAGTAATAATTCAGGATTGATTTTGATATAGGAAAAAGGAGACAACATATTAGGAGCTTCATACCAATTAAATGGGACTGAGCATTGGTGTGGTTAAGTATTACTTCATTGGGCACAAAGCGAAAAATATGTGTAGGGAATAGAGGATCCTGAACCACCCTAAGCTGGGTATCTCTCTTAAAATATATTCTGCTAAACATGATTGGTGGCTTTGTACTTGAGGTCATTCTGAGCAACTGAAAAATTGAAGATAGTGTATATTTTCCCCTCGGTAAGGTCGGCCTCAAATAACCTCCTATGAGGGTTTCAAATTGAACATTGGATCCGATCTCCCTATGTGAAAATAGTTGCATGATTATTGTAACACATACACCATATAAATTAATGATATTGATTACAATTGAGGTCTCAGTGTTGGTAGCTTACCTGATTATCCATGACCACCAGCTCCAGCATTGGCTTTTGAAATTTCTGCTCAGCCGTAGATAGAGTCCAAATCTTAATCACACGCACCTTGATCCTATAGCTCAAGTTGTCATGGGATGCATCAATGTCCTTGACATTGTTGAAGGTGCTAGCCATGATGTTTGTTGCAATTTGCAGGGAGGCCGAAAAGCAAGAGAGATTGGTATAAGTGGGGAAAGGAGGACGTTGATAAAACGTTCCGGAGTGGTTAATTTATAGAAGCGAGGAGTGACACAAACGGAAGGCACGAGCCTTGTTGTAAAAGGAGTCAAAAAGAAGAGGACAAAGTTGTGCATGTTACCGTAACCATGCATGCCGCCATTTGAGGAAGAGTTCGTAACATAATAATTGAAACCATGTCAAGCATGTAAATTTAAAGCAGTGCAGTGTAAATATTAGATTAGAAGAGTATGGTTGAATCAATGTGTGGTTGTAAAGACCCAGAGACAACAACTCAGCAGTCACGTTTCGTGCCTGATCTGAATGTACAGAAAGTTGAGGGCTCTTGTCGTGTATTGTTAGTTAGTAGTTGCAGATTTTATAGGTATGAAACCCCGATGGTGATTGATTGAGGCGTGCATGGTGTTTGGGCCACATTAACATGGCACAGGCTTGGTTATCATAAGTTGTTATCTACCTCAGTACACAAATTCTTCCCGTCTCAACATGGCTATTTAAGAATCATATTATTGCACTTATGACTTAGGTAACCTTCCATGTTTTAATGTCTATACTAATACTAATTGCATTCTGACTCAACAGTGTTGGACACCATTGTCATTTCCTTCTATGCTTATGAATATCTCACGTTTGTAAGATATTTTTTATTTATCTGCATTTGAAGTTTGAGCACTACATGAATTTCTTCTATGTAGAGTGAATATATAAAGTTTGAAAACTTTATTCTATGTGGTAACTCGTATAAGGTTTAAACCTTCACTTTTTCCAAAGTATAGTTAATTAGTCTAACTCCATTAACCATGTATAGAATCTAGATAATTCTAATCATATCTTGACTTAATCATAAGAATTTTTAACATAAAATTTTACTAATTTGACTCCGTACAATTTAATCTAATCATAAGAACTTGATTTAAGGAGTGGAAAAATTGCTCACAGAATATCTGATTGCAGTAAATTAACTATCTTGAACAAAAGAATGGTAAATTTAAAGAATACTACTGTAAAATTTTGTAACATTTTGTTTTCTTATTTTATAGTTATATTAGATGATAAATTGAAACTGGAAAATTAATTGATAGAAATAAATACTGGAGATTCAAAACCAAATAACGACGTCTGGTAGGAAATATATTTGAAATTGTGGCCAAATGGGTTTGGGACATAACAAAACGCCTTTTTAGAACTGGGATTAATAACTTTCAATTACACCAAAATAACTAGTTTGTTTACAACTAAACCAAAGACATAAACAGCTGTTTACAAGTGGGAAACTGAGCCAAAACAAACATGAACTAAGACACATCGCTAGATACGTAGAATAGTAACGAACATGGTGGTCTCATCTTGCACGGGGACACTGAGACGCAGAACACTGCCGCACCTAAGACCATTGGCAACGGAAAATTTTCGCCAACCCCTAGTAACGAATGCCTCAGATGATCTAGGACTCCTCCAACGAAGCTTCATGAGTATAGGTGGCTTATGCAGTTGACGAATATGAATAAAGTCAAGCCTGGAAGGAAATGCTTGGGCCGCAAAAGCCGAAAGAATAAGCTGCAGACAGATAAACTTCCAATTTAGATTTAGACTCCGTAAGAGAAACATGGAGAACTAAAAAAAATAATATTAACATGATGCAGATCTAAAACTTACCAATGAGTAGTGTTTGGACTGGTATTCAGTTATAACCCTCACTATGCTATAGAGCTCTTCCCCAGGGAGAGAATCCGGAGGCGACACGTTGAGGTTCGGATCTGGCGGAGGGGGGCTGTTCAGATTGGGTGAGATGGGTGCAGCACAGTTAAGATCACCAACACTGATATTTGATGTGTCAGGATTAGAGGTTGGTAATATGGATGGAAGGAGGGGCCCATTTATCTGGGGAGGAGCAGGGAAGACCGTCATTGAAAGCACTTGTTTGATTGGATCGTGAGGTGGCTGAGCTACAGCATCATCAGAAGACGAAATCGTTGTGTTATTATATGCAGCCTCCATCCCCGAGTAAGCATTGGGTTCAACAGGATTTGAGACATTGAAAACAGAGTGAGGTATAAAATGACCACTCTGCAGCACAAAATCTGAATTAGGGTGCAAGGTGGCTTCATTATGCACAACTTGGGGTGATTCTCCTAGCTTGGATGAAACCGTATCCTGGTTGAGTGGGCTTGCCGCTGAGGTGTCTTCGGAGAGTGATATAGTTTCATCAATAGCAATGGTAGGTTTGATGTCGACCCTTAGCTTGAGGGGTGGAAAGCAGAGACCTTTGGCTACCATATTATGGTCTTTTACTTCGATAATGAGAAATTTCTCCCTACCAACGTAGCACACTTTGAGCCAACCATCTTCTTTGAGGCCATAGAGTGTGACTAAGCTGTTGTAACCAACAACAATAATAGCAGTGCGGTGATACTTCTCAATAACAACATCAACCTCATTTCCAGCAAAGTCATAGAAAGTCATGAAGTTTGGAAACCCGCCCCTGAATCTCCTGAAGAAGATGGAAGGGATCTCACCCATGTCCTGCAAGATGCTTTTTAAATGTTAAAAGACAGATGAACTTTGATGTATGGATAAATAATCAGGCTTATTGATGGGTACGCTATCAACTGAATATCGGGCTAACTATTTCCTTACCAGGTCAGGGTTGATCTCCATATAGAAATAACGCCCTTGGTCGTGGAAGTTGGATGCAGCCATGTCGACCCTCTAATGCGGATTTGTAGTAGCTGCAGATCCGGTGAACCACAACAAAATAGAAGGTATGTAACGGTTTGCTTTAGCTTTGGAGCTCAAGAAATGTAATGTAATGTACTGTAATAGAGATGGAATAAGAAAGACGGCCTGAGATGACCAACTTAATGAGAGACGAAAAAAAGTGGATTGATATTCTTATAACAATGAGCATAGGATAGGATGGAGCCATGGAGGTACCGGGATTGTGAAGTGCCCTTTTATTGACTCATTAAACGACACATATAAGCTTTGGGAGCATGTTCTTCAGTTTGGAAATCATCACATCTAGAATGGCGTGAGGAGGCCAGGGGATTCACTTCTCGAGGCATGTATCTCTTCAAAAGATTAAAAGTGAATAAGGACAAAAATAACATGATGATTAGGATGGCATGGTTAGTACATGAGGTATGGTGTCATGAATGTAAAGGGGCATAGCCGTTTCAATGAAATAAACAATGTATGTATGGGAAGATTGCATTATAATAATCCATCCATGTATGTATTTATCTATGTATTTTCGTATGTTATAGGATAGGATGGGAGAAGTAGGAATTAACCAGGAGCAAGCCACGTCGGAAATCCACTATTGGAGAAACCCTCTTTTCAAGGGATGTTATAGGATAGGATTTACATTACAACATTGTCATCTTTTGTTAATTTATAGGGCTTATTTGAAAAAAAAAAAAAAAAAAAAACAGAAAAAAACAAAAACAAAAACAAATAGGCCTTCATTTTAACCTTACGCTAATAAGCTTTTCAAACAAAAACATACTAATTAAAAGTTGGTGAATTCTACCGTAAGGATATACATGTACAGATGGCTCTTCCACACACACCACCGCAACCATATACATGGCTCTGGCCACCTGCCTCACCTCTATCCTCCTCCAGGATGACCACGATCACCACCTCCGGTACTCCCACCCTGACCACCAACACCTCTACCATAGTGGCCCCGTAACCACCTCCACCACCTCCCTGACCTCCCGTCACCACCGTTGTACCCTCCTCCACCACCACCACTTCCCTGACCCCGTCGTCACCTCCATCATCTCCGTCATCACCACCTTCGTCCTCACCGCTACCCTCATCCTCTCCGCCTCTGCCTCCACGTCGGCCTCTACCTCACCACCACCTCTAGCTCCTCTACGGCCGCGACCCCTCCCCCCTCGCCGTCCAACCATTCCCAACCCTTCCCACCAAACCCCATTTCCGATTCCCGTCCTCAAAAGTTAAAGTTTTCATCTTTTCTTCATTTCATGTTGTTTCCCATTTTGTATTATCTAGCTTTGCTTTTCTTTCTGCTTTTGTTGGGTTAAATTTGTCTTTTGGTGTGTGGGTAATTTTGTTGAAGTGTTGTTCATGAGTGTGTATCCCTCATTTTAATGTTAGAAAACAAAATAATGCAGAAGAATCAAAAGACCCTGTGGTTCAGTTTCTGGAAGGAGAACTTCTCATAGTGTGTTTGTATTCCAATCCAGGTGGACGCTTTGCCTCAAGGGAAAAAGTATGCTTCTTTCCTTCAAAACCTTAACATTTGTTTCAGTGTCATTGTTGAGGGCTGTGTTACTTGTCTCTAATTCTAATTATCTACCATAAGAAAAAATAATAGTTATAAACTTAGATGTAATTTCTTCGGGTTTTGAAATATCATTTGTTGATCTATTGGCATTTGCTTTGGATTTTGGCTTTATATGTAACCAGATGAGCCTTCTAAAGAACTGCCGAAGTTTTCTGTCAAACTTTTTCTTCATTCCAGTGGGCATGTTGCAGCGAAATTCCAATATGACCAGGTTTCACATGCTAACTTCATCAAGAGTATTGAATATATTTCTATTGAAAATTTTGAATTTTCCATAATTAGGGGCTATGTCTTTGACCTTGAACAAGTTCCTGCATACTCATGCTTTATAGGCTATGTTTCATGGCAGGTAATAATTTCTGCTTTTCGGGATTGGCTGTTTTGAGGGCTTAGTTATTTGAAAATTTGAGTCTGGGTTATGGATGTTCCCGCTTTCTTCCTTGTCCGAAGCAGAGAAGGTTCTAGGAGAAATATCTAATTATAAAGTTCAGGTAATAATTCTTCTATTTTCATTTTCTCTATAGTTGGGAAACTGATGGTATTTTCTATCTTAATAAGAGTCGAGCTTGGCTTATATAATTTCTTTGGGGGGAAGCTGGTCAAGTGTTTGGGATTCCATCCATATAGTAGCTGTTATAGCAAAGTAAATTTTTGTTTCGCAATACATATTTTTCCATGTTGATGCTCGTTGTGCCTTTGTCACTTTGGCATTATTCCATCCATATTTTTGTTTTGCATCTATATCTCGAGACTAGTATAGCATCATGCAGTTTTGGTTATTTATGTTTGACCTAGTTATGGAACAGAATTCTTGTATGTCTCGACAATATGCTTATTTTGGGCATAAAAAATTATTTTCTATTTACATTTTATAGGGTTATTGATATTCAAAAAAGTGGACTGTGGATTTCATTTATTTGAACTATGTGATTGTTGTTTAGATTATGAGTATTTTACTAAAACTTCCACTTTAAAAATGGTTCAAAAATTTGCTCACCCATTTTTATTGGTAAGATTGTGGTAAGTTTTCTTTCTAAAATTAGGTTATTTGACTTGGAGATGGTAATATGTGCTCTCCATCTTTGGTTTGCGTCTGAGGTGGTAAAATCTAATCAATATTGGTTGCTTTTTTTTATACTGCAGTTGGAGGCGGTAAAAGCCAAAATCAAATCTGCTAAATCAAAAGATGAGTCTGAGTCTCTTAAATTTACTCAAAAGAAACTGATTAACAAGGTTTGCATGGAAGAAGCCCTGAACATTATTTTGACTTGTACAAGTTGTTTGGAAGTTTTTCTGATTACCTAGAACTATGATAGGTCTATAATTTTTATCTTCAAGAGCAAAAATATTCCCCAAATTAGCAATCACTTCACTAATCATCATTTATTTTTGCCATTAAAACTTTACCGACTTTTTCTTTGATTTTTATCTTTTCTTCAACATTTTATCTTTCTTTTATATTTGCCTTTTCTCAGGCCTTGGCCAATATTGGAGTAGTTTAAATCATTTTGACTGGTATATGATCAAAACTGAATCATGATATATTCGATTCCAGATATATACTAATTCGGAACTTTCATTGAGGTATTGCTCCCCTCCACTGTTTCAAAGCAATAAAATGTCAATAAAGAATTTAGTGACTGCACTGTATGTACTACAAGAAAGTCAAGTTAGGTTCTCAACTTCTCTAGTTTCTCACCCATCTCCTTTGATTGGTGTGCTTGCATGATGCATGGTTAAATTGGTCTTTTCTAATTGCTTTTGCTGCAATCGGTACCCCTTAGTGTAGGACCCTAAGTTGAACGAATTAAATTGGCTGACAAGTGTAGTGAAAATGTCAGCATATGACATGTTAATTCATATGCCACAACTATTATTGGTGTCAACGTTGGCTGGTCTGAGTGGTTTAGATTATGTGTTAATTCTTATATTTCATCCATCTTCCAGCGCCCCAAACGTTGTGTATGCTTAATTTGAAAGTTTGATTGCTTCAATTTTTTTTTTCTCTCTTGCTTCCACCTTTCTATTTCATTTGGGCTATCGGTGGTTATCACAGGTAATATGTTGTGATCACTGCAGGCAGGTTGCAAGTTTCTTATATTTGCGCACCATCAGCCAATGATAGATGCGATACATGAGTGCCTTCTTGTAAGACCAGTTCAATTTTACTCTTTATATTGGAAATTATAGCACTTACAAAAACTGTTGAAAATTTCCAGAAGAAAAAAGTGGGTTGCATTTGGATTGATGGAGGTACACCCGCTGCATCAGGGCAACAATTGGTTACAGATTTCCAGGAAAAGGATTATATCAAGGCAGCTGTAGTATGGTGGTATTTTTGGTTGTGCATTTCTTCCATGTGTTTCCGTTATAAGCATCTTTTCTGTTGTCTTGGTTAGTATTTGTGCTTGAGATAATGATTTCATGTGACACGTTATCATGCAGCTATCCATTAAAGCGGGAGGAGTTGGATTAACTTTAACTGCTGCAAGCACAGTTATCTTTACAGAACAATCCTGGACTCCAGGTGACCTAATTCAGGCCAAAGATCGTGCATATAGAATTGGTCAGGTATTCTCACACTCATTAAGTAGAAAGGAGAGAGTTGTTACTAGTTGCATGACAACATTAAGAAAACAGATAATCTCAAATGAAAAGAACTCTCATATCTAAATTTTTTAGTAGCAAAGACAACATGTGCTCTTCTGTTTTTTGACTCGTTAGTTCTTGTTTACAGGTCTCATCAGTAAATATATACTAGTTGGTAAATGATACATTTGGTAGGTTCTGTTATTTCTGCAGTCTTTCGCCGCTTGGTATAGCATTGACTTAACATTTATTATGCATTGATGATCTAAATTTTTACGACTTAGGGATGTGGTGCAATTCAAACCGGATAATTTGGGGGCAGGTACATTTCTACATCTTCTTGAACTATCATATGTAATGCAAAATGTACATAATGCTTAGTTTCAAGGATTTTATTCTGGTTTATATTTATACTTTGTCAAGATCTATACTCAAGCAGTATTTGAGAGTTACTTTTTGATGTTTTTGAGAAACCATTCTAAATTTTAGTTATTGAAAAATCAGGTGTTAGATGGCCATGAGAACACCTTAGCTGTGTCAAATAATCAGCCATTGAGTAGCCCTGCAAAGCATACTACTATTGGGCATAGGCCTTCAAAGCAGAGAACTCTTGACCAGTTTGTCAGAAGATGTGATAACGTGGATAGGTCGGAAGTCGGAACATCAGCCTGACCGGAAACGGCCCTCTCGGTCATGACTTGCGAGATATGCAAAATGGATTTCCATTTTCACAGATACATGGCCAGTGGCAAGTGAATAGGAACTTAAATGTTGATGTCTACATGCAGAAGTTTCCATGTAGTATTAACCAGATGTGCTTACATGCGGAATTCACCTGTGATGACACAAATGCCTTTTTGAAGCTGAAATCCATTGTACAACAAATAATAGATTGAGTAGAACTGGCTACACTAAACTATGTTGCTTGTATTGGAGATAATGGTTTGGTTATGTGAAATATGTATTGGAAGAAAATGTTGATAAAGTCACCCATTAGATTTTAGGTTTCCACTTCTTGTTTTTAACTTTTTGCTCCCCTATGTTTTGTTTTAGTTTGGGGCTCTGTACAGAGCATGACATTATCATATATGAACGAGACTTGTAAATTTCTTTACTCCATATGCATGTATCATTATATTTTGTAGAAATAATCATCTCTTGAAAGAATAGACTCATAGAACCCCTTTATAGCACTTCAGTTAAAACTGATCATCACATTAAGTTATTTTGTTTAGGAACATGACCTATTCTGATAATGTTACTTTTCTCCCTAAATTCATACAGAATGACATTATAAAAATAACATCATTATTTTTCTTTAGTCATTTAGAAACTTAGATTTGAATTTTTGTAACCCAGTTTCCCTTCATCATCATTCTTATTATTTTCTTATTTCCTTAATCTAATGAATAAAGCAATCAATCGATAATATTATAAATATGACTCAAATCAAAATTTTCAAACAAGAATCATTCTAACTTTATGTGAAACTTCAAAATGTTTCTTTTGATATAATATGTGCGGGCTATCAGTTGAATTAATTATTTAAAATGCATCATGTATTTTGAAATAGAAAGCAGTGAGTTGATAATTTAATATGACCAGCAGCAATAATGCAAATATCTCAAAATGCACAGATAATTTTGTACGAATTGAAGAGAATATAGACACAACTCAAAGCAAGATCATATTCCTGAAAGACATTAATATTTAATTCATTGTTCATTCATAATCCTATTGAAAACGACTAAGGAGGATAATAAGCCACAAGAAATAACAAGAAATGTTACTACAATATAGTTGTCCTGTGCTGAAATCTTCCTCCCTTAGTAGGTGGCCAAACAAACGCATGGCGCATACAATTAGTAATCCCAGTAATCCCACCGTTCTCCATGGTGAAGACACTCTTCCTATGGACAGTAACTTGTAAGAAATCTCGCTCCATGGGAGGAGCCCCACTGTCAAGTTGCAATGCTGCAAAGTCCTTCAACACGGACAGTGTGAAAATGGAGAAGCAGTGCGCGGATGAAAGGGGAACGGAACCCAATAACAGGCTAGAGCATATTGCACACAGCTTCCCGTTGCCAAGGTCAACAAAATTGAATCTGCCGGGTCCTTCCATCGGTGGTAGAATACCCTCAAAAGCCACATCAAGGTATTGATATAATGCGACTAGGCCATTCAGGTGGTTAACGAGAATGGCAAGGACCTTGTCCAAAGGTGTATGAGGAGGTTCCTCCACATACTCATGTGTAAGGCAAACGGTGTAGTTGCTGCTTCCAAGACCGGGAAGGGACACAGAAATGTGTGGGAAAAAAGTATTACGACATTGGTCACTGCGGCCAAAGAGTCTACCGCCGCTAATGAGTCTACCCGTTCTGAAGTTCGAAAGAGTGTTATCAGCGGCAGACATATCCATCCAAGTCTCTTTTATGGGGTCTAAGCGGGCCAAATAGGAGTCTCTCTCCAACTCCCTGGACGATGAAAAAAAGAGGTTGTTGTCGAGGACGAACATGGTATTCTCGACATGTGGCTCGCTAATGATGGCGGCCCCAGGAGCCATCAAGGGTTTCCAAACTCTAGAACCAGAACGAAGAACGTAAAATCTAGATTCATCTTTGACCCGTTGCCTCACATTTATATAGAAGTAAACATCGCCTGAGCCTGGCGTGTTTGCGATGTATGATTTGTAAAAAGGAAAGGGTGCACCATCCAGCGTAGGGTCAATTCTGCCCTCCTCAATTTTGATTTCGTAGATTGGCCAGGGGACCACATGCCCCATGGAAACGGCTTTGGCTCTGCCAATTTCACGCGGCAGGCTCAACTTGTGGGACGGCGCCATATAGATCTTGGAGTCGATCTCGAAGGGACACATATCATGACCTGGAAGATCCAAACACATCTCGAACGGTGGTGGAGGCAAACAAGTCCAATCTTTGACATCAACTTCTTCCTTTAAATTGCTCAGTTTGATCACGATCAACTTTCCATACGTCATAAGGCAAAGGCGCGCTTCCTTCGCCATTTCAACCTGCTCAGTTTTTCGTCGTTTCGACTCAGCAGCATCCAATTCCGCCATCACTCTCTCCGATCGAACGAGATCGGTGGTGCTGCGGCAGCAAAAAGCTAGGTTAGGGTAAAGCACTAGAAAGTTAAAACTTAAAAGAGGAAAGATAGGGCTGTTGACGAGCGACCAGGGTTTCGAATATCAACTTATTCTCTCTATATATATACGAGCTTAATTTTTATATTTTTATTTTTAAAATTATAAATTTGATGAAATAATTTAAAAATTAAAAATAAAAAATATTTAAAAACATATAAAAATTTTAATATTTATTTAACTTTAGAACGTATAAAATTTATAAATTTAAATTAAATAATATATTAAAAAAATTATGTGTAATAAAATAAAAATAAATATTTATAAACGTTAATTACAAATTTATTATTTATAAGCATTATTAAATTTATTTATTTATTTTTAATAGTATTTAATTTGAAACAAAATACTCGTTATTTTCATGCATAATTTTAATAAATAAAAAATATTTTATTTTTTAATTTTATATTCAAATTTTTAAATTATTTTTAATTTTATCATTTTTTTAATTATTAATCTATATTATCTTTTTTTAATTTTTCGTTTTCTTCTTCATTTTTTTCAATTGATCATAATTAGTTATTATTATTATAGCAATTTTTAATATTTCTGTCACTTTGATTTAATGAGGTTTTGTATGATAAAAGAAGAAGGTGAGATAACACATTTATGGATAATTAGATTGATAAATGTTTATTCAATGGTTCAGAAGAATAAGATATCGATAGAAGCTCTTTTTCAACTCCTCGTAGATGAATCAACAGAGATTGAGAAGCAGGATATGATCTCATTTTCAAAGATTACTTTACAGATGAGTCGGTGTATAATGCTGACATTTTTCGACGAGATTTCGAATGAGAAGACACGTGTTCTTTCGGATAGTACACGCTCTCTCAAATGTCTATCCGTATTTCCAACAGAGGGTGGATGCAACTGGGAGAAGAGACTTGTCACCACTGCAAAAATGCACTACTGCGATACGGATGCTAGCATATGACGTAGTAGTTGATGCTGTTGATGATTATGTGCACATAGACGAGAGCACCACTATTGAATGCTTGAAAAAATTTGTTGAATGTGTCATTTCGGTGTTCAAAGATGAATACTTGTGAAAATCAAATTCAAATGACGTATGACGCCGGCTACAAATAGTGTAGGGTCGTGGCTTTCCTGACATGTTGGGTAGTATTGATTGCATGCATTATCAATGGAAAAATTATCCAAAGGCGTGGAAATGTATATACATGAGTGGTTATCGTAGGGTTACAACCATAATACTTGAGGTTGTAGCATCTTCAAACCTTTGGATATGATATGCATTCTTTGGAGTTTCTGGT
This sequence comes from Arachis hypogaea, assembly GCF_003086295.3. Lineage (NCBI taxonomy): Eukaryota > Viridiplantae > Streptophyta > Magnoliopsida > Fabales > Fabaceae > Arachis > Arachis hypogaea. Next base: position 99,773,718 of record NC_092036.1, read on the forward strand.
TCAAATAACGATATCAACGTGTTAGATCGTTTACTAGTGTTTGATAATATTCTAAATGATCGTACTCCAGAGGTAAATTATACTATCAATGGTAATAATTATACTATGGGATACTATTTATCAAAGAAAAAGTATATGGAACCAACTAATAATCAGCCAAGAATGGAATAACATAATTAATTATAATTAATTTTATTAATTTATAATTTAATTTGTTTTTTAAATTATTGTTGACCACGTTCAAAACATGAGAGAAGATACGCTAGTGATAGGAGAGAATCACGGAACAGATGCTTTGATCATTAATTAGTTGGTTCCATATAATTAATTATGTTTTATTAATGCGTAACACATAAAATATAAAATTCATATCCAAAACCATCCAATTTACAAGAAAAAGAAACATCCGTGTGCCTATCAGTAGCAACATCCAGTTAAAGTCACTGGTGCCTCTGGTTTACCAGTTTGGCTGATTCTTGGCTTATATAGAGTTGGTTCCCTAGCATTGTTGTTTATCAAATGATATTTATCGTAAATGGATCATATTTGTCAAATCAATCTCAAAGACACAAGGGGAGAAACGCAAGTTATTTGCACAATATCAATAAGGGTAAAGAAAAGACGTCGAACGAGCATTTGGAGCGTTGCAAGTACGCTTTGCATTATATGTGGTTTTGGTAAAAGAAGAAGTTTGCAAACATAATGAGAGCTTGTATTATATTGCATAATATGATTGTTGAGAATAAAAGAGACACTTATGCAGGAAATTTTGCTCAAGGCTTAGAGTATGAGGATGTCAAAAATGGCTTATCACAACCTCAGTTGGGAGAGAAAGATTTTGCATCATACCATCAATTTCTCCCAAAAAATGCTCAACTTTGAAATAGGCGGCAGCATCGACAATTGAAAGATATATGGCAATTTCACAATGCTTGTCGTCAACTATAGAGCTTAACTATATTTTTCTTTATATTAAGTAATTTTACAAATTAGTTTAATCTCGAATTATATATTGTGTATTATTGTTATATATGAAGTTATTATTTTTTTAAATATTAATATTTTTTAATAGTAAATTATTTTTGAATAATAATATTATTGTAAAAAGATATTACTACATTAATTTTAATTACTTTAATTAATTAATTAAATGAGACTATAATTGGGACTAAAGTTAATTCTTTTTAACGAGAAGAGAGATACTTTGAATTTCTATTTATTCTTTATGACGCAAAAACTAATATAGAATTATTTTTTATGACAAGTGAGACATAAATAAAAAATATGATAAATTTTTTGCTAGAAATGGTCTAATGTCTACTAACTTGTGAAAGCTAATGCAGGACTTCACCGCTGCCAAGGTCAGAAGAAAAAATCACTCCCTCAAATTCTTAACCACTTTCTTTTTTATGAATCCTAACTAGGGGTGTGCAAAAAAACTGGTTTCACTGAACTGAATTGAAACTGTCATAAATAAACCAGTTTTTTTAAATAAAAAACTGAACTGAAACCATAGTTTTTATGAAAACCAGTTTATTAAAAACCAGTTTTTATGGTTCAGTTTAGTTTTAAACCAAATTAAAACTGGTTTTATTTAAACTCTAAAATTAGTTTTTACATACTCTTTCTCTCTCTCCTCTTTCTCCCCCTCCTCTCTCTCTCTTTCTTTCCCCTTTCTTCATTCTCTCTCTCTCTCTCTCTCTCTCTCTCTCTCTTTCCTCTTTGTCTCCCTCCTTCTCTCTCTCCCCCTCCCTTCCTCTCTATATCTCTCTCCTTTTTCTCTCTCTTCTTTCCCTCTCTCTCTCCCTCTCCCTTTCCGTCTCTCTTCCTCTCTCTCTCCTCCTCTTTCTCCCTCTCTCTCTCTCCCTCATTTCCCTCTCTCTTCCCCTTCCTTTCTCTCTCTCCTCTCCTTCTCTCTCTCCTCCTCCCATCTCTCTTCGGCTCTCTCTCTCTCTCCCTCTCCCTCTTCCTTCTCTCTCTCCCTCCTTTTCCTCGCTCTCTCCTTTTCTTTTTCTTTCTCTCTCTCTCTCCCCCTCTTTCTTCCTCTCTCTCCTTCTCCTCTTTCTTCCCCTCCCCTCTCTTTCTCTCCTTTTCCTCTCGCTCTCTCTCCTTCTCTTTTCTTTTTCTCCCCTCTCCCTTCCCCCTTCTCTCTCTCTCTCTCTCTCTCTCTCCCTCTTTTCCTTCTCTCCCCTTTTGTTTTTCTCTCTCCTCTCCCTCCTCCTCTCTCTCTCCCTCCCTTCTCTCTTCCTCTTCCTCTCTCTCTCTCTCCCCTTTTTTCCTTTTCTTTCTTTCTCTCTCCTATTTCTCTCTCCCCCTTCCCTTCTTTCTCTCTCCTCTTCTCTCTCTTTCTTCTCTCCCCTCTATCTGTTTTTCCTCTTTTTTTCCTTCCTTTCTTTTTTTCTCTTTCTCTCTCAACCTTCTCTCACTCTATATTCTTTTTCTCTCTCCCTTTCTTTTTTCCAAAACAAGAGAGAAGGAGAAAGAGAGAAAAGAGAAAAAGAGAGGGGAGAAAGAGAGATAGAAAAAAGAGAGAGTGAGAGAGAAGGGAGGGGAGAAAGAGTGCAAGAGAGAGAGGAAGAGAGGGAGAGAGAAAGTGAGAGAGAAAGAGAGAAGGAGAGAGGAAGAGAGAGAGAGAGGATGAAAAGAGGGAAGGAGAGAGATGGAGAGAGAGATAGAGAGGAAGAGGGATATGGGAGAGAGAATGAGAGAAAGGAATAGAGGAAGAAAAAGGAGAGAGAAAGAAAGGGGACAGAGAGAGTAGGGAAAGAGAGAGGAGGGGAAGATAAGAAGAGAGAGGGGGAGAGAGAGAAAAGAAAAAGGGGGAGAGAGAGAGGAAGACAAAGAGAGGGGAAGGGGAGAAAGAGGGGAAGAGAGAGAGAAGAGGAAGAGTGAGAGGGGAAGGAGAGAGAGAGAGAGGAGGAGGGAGAGAAGAGGAGAAAGAGAGGAAGACGGAAAGAAAAGAGAAAAAGGGAGGGAAGGGAGAGAAGGGAGAGAGAGAGAGAAAGAGAGAGAGAGAGATGAGGTAAAGAGAGGGAGAGAAGGAGAGAGAGAGGGAGGGAGAGAGAGAGATGAAGAAAGAGAATGTAAAATCTAATTTTATATATGTTAAGAGAGAGAGAGGGGGGAGCGAGAGTGAGAGAGGGAAAGAGAGAAAGGGAGAGAAAGAGAGACAGGAGGGGAGAGGAAAGGAGAAGAGGGAGAGAGAGAATAAAAGAAAGGGATAGAGAGAGAGAGAGAGAGAGAGAGAGAGAAAGAGAGAGGGAGAGAGGAAGGGAGAGAGAGGGAGGGAGAGAGAGGGAAAGAAAGAGAATGTAAAATCTAATTTTATATATGTTAAGAGAGAGAGGGAGCAAGAGAGAGAGAGAGAGAGAGAGAGAGAGAGAGAAAGGGATAGAAAGAGAGAGAGGAGGGGAGAGGAAAGGAGAAGAGGGAAAGAGAGAATGAAAGAAAGGGATAAAGAGGGAGAGAGAGAGTGAGAGAGAGAGAGTGAGTGAGAGAGAGAGAGAGAGTAAGAGAAAGAGAGAGAAAAAGAAAAAGAAAAGAGAGAGAAAAAGAAAAAGACAAAGAGAGGGGAGGGGAGAAAGAGGGAAGGGGGAGAGAGAGAAAAGGAAAAGAGAGATAGAGGAGGGAGAGAGAGAAGGAGGGAGAGAGAGAAGAAGAGAGAGAGAAAGAAGGGAAGGAGAGAGAGGGAGAGAAAGGAGATAGAGAGAGGAGGGGAAAGAGAGGGAGAGAAAAAGAGAGAGAGAGAGAGAGAGAGAGAGGGAGAGAAGGGAAGGAGAGAGAGAGAGGGAGAGAGAAGGTAAAGAGAGAGGAGGGAGAGAGAGGGAGATGGGGGAGAGAGAGAGAGGAGGGAGAGAGAGGGAGAGAAGGAGAGAGAGAGAGAGTGGGAGAGAGAAGGAAAGAGAGAAAATGTAAAAACTAATTTTATATATGTTAAAAGTTAAAAATAGTTTTAACCTATAAACCAATTTAAACTGGTCTTTTCAATTAAATCTGGTTTTATTTTTATAAACTAATTTAAACTGGTGCATTGTATTATAAACTGGTTTAAAACCAGTTTCTTATTTGACAAAGTAGTTTAGTTCAGTTTCTAAACCATTTAAAATGGTTTAGTGCAGTTTCAGTTCAGTTTATGAAAAAACTGAACCATGAACACCCCTTATTCCTAACCTAGAAGAAAGAGAGAGAGAGCGCTGAAAATTGTTGTCTAAGGAGAGAAAATTTTATCCTGATGGAAGAAGAGGCATTAGGAATTTTATAATCAAGTTAACTGTGGGGTGATGCGTGGCTGAATAACCCATGCATGGAATCACTGAGTTTCTATTTGATTATTTGAGCCTTTGAACAAAAAGGAGTTTTTATAGCTTTTTACTTCTTTTCTCCAATTAAATGACAAGTATTTCATGTTGTTGCTAAAACCTCGAACGAAAATCATGTATCATTTTGAATTGAACTTTGAATTGAACTAATAATGTTACATGCTTAATATGATTCTGTTTTTATATTTGGCAGATGAATCAATCCATATATTAGAGTTTTGACTAAACCTAATGAAAATTAAAGGGGGAAGTTCAAATGCATTTGACAAAGATCATACTTTGATTCCAGTATGAATTTAATATTGGCTATAAAAAGATCAGCTTCCTCAAGTTAATACATTATAGATAACCTCTTCTACAACAATAAATCAATGCCTACAGTACAATCGATATTAAACTACTGTAAAGTCCGAGCTACATCTGAGTCATGTACATAATCTATTTTATTGTATTTATGTATAATTTATTTATAAAAATATTAATATATATTTGATTTAATTATTCTGTAGGTTTTTATAGTTTTGCAAAATTTTTAATTAGGTCTTTATACTTTTTTTTTTAATTAAGTTCTTGTACCAAAGTTTTTTTTAATTAGATCCTTATACTTTTTTTTATTTTGATTCCTGCACTAATTTTTTTTAGTTAGGTCCTTATACAATTAAACCAATTACTATCAAGAGGGACCTAATTGAAAAAAAATTAGGGCAGAAACCAAATTAAAAGGAAAAAAAATATAAAGACCTAATTGAAAATTTTACAAAACTATAGATACCAATAGAGTAATTAAACCTATATATTTATGATCTAATGTATATATATCAACTATGTTATCTTATTTATATGTTCTGGATCATTTTCTTTCATATCAGAAACATAAATAAATTTTTATATACATATTCAATATCAGTTTGAAAGTTAAGGAATATACTGTTGCATTCTGCATTTAATTTTTAACAAAAAAAATAAAAAAATGTTTACTTCTTCAACCATCTTTGTTCTCAAAAGTAACCACATCTTCTTAAATAGACACAAAAAAAAAATTCTCCCTTTTTAAAAAAATAACTAACCCCATGACAAAATTGAATACATAATATATGGATATGAAAGTTTATGCATGTATTAATTTTTTTCTTTATCTTATAATTACCATACTGATGTAATAGTTATTTTTTTTAATTCTAACTACACTTTGAATCAGATAAAACGCAGAAAAATTATGTTTATCAATTTATGTTTTGAACCAAACCTTTTTTTTTTCTATTGTAAAATTTGTTTCTTCATCCCATATAGACCTACAAATTTGTTTATATATATATATGCTAATAAAGTTGTTATTATGTTTCCACATGCACACAACTTTTTACTATGGCATGACTACACAAAATACTAAATACATATGCTTTAGAAATATTGAATTATGTTTAAGCTATACTAAATTAATCATATTAAAATATTTTATTTAGTTGCTTCAACTCCATTTCTAAATTAAATTTAGTATGCGATAAATTTAAAAGTTATTATGTTCCCACATGCACACAACTTTTGTGAGAATTTCTCTATAACAATTTTCTACTATGGCATGACTACACAAAATAATAAATACATATGCATTAGAAATATTAAATTATGTTTAAGCTATACTAAACTAATCATATTAAAATGTTTTATTTAGTTGCTTCAACTCCATTTCTAAATTAAATTTAGTATGCAATAAACTTAAAAGTTATTGCAACTCCTTTCACAGCTTTTTGCAATGCTAATTATTTTTTGAAATTTTCATCAACTAAAATACTGAATTTATGCTAAAAATGGTGATATTACATTTCTCACAAGCTCAAGCAAGTACTATAAAAAAAGAAACATATAGTAAAAGCAAAATATTTTTAAATGTTAAAATATTGTGTGTAATACTAACTTGACCATGTTTAGATTTTTGCATAATCCCCAATTTATCACTTAAGTTCTCTTGTTTCCAACAACAACATTCATGTTTGCATAATCCGTCTCCTAGAATGAATAATTTGCTTGAAAAACATCATTTTCTACTATTTTATACTGCACTTTACTTTCAACTTCAAATCTTCTTGTTTAATTCCTAGATTAGCTATCTTGTTCGTGAGTTCCTGTAGTGCCTCCTCAGTAAGAGAGGGATTTACTTCTGATATTCACATTGTAAATCGTGCAGCTTGAAAGTGAACATAAATGCATAATAACTTGAGTTAAAAACTATCCAATATCACTTTTTGAAATTCAAACAAATATGTTCTAAATCTTGTCCCTATATAAAATGAGTCATGAATCAATCAGCCATATTATCAAATTCCAAGGTCATTGTCACATCATTTTAACTTACCTTCAGAGCATTGGTTGATAATCTCATAAAAAACAGTAAGATTTAAAAGAAACATTTTCAAACTACTAAAACAAAGATAGAACGAAAAGATATATGGTATAGTTAAAGGACAGTGTTGAATTTAACTATTATATTTGATGGGCTTCAAGTATCATTTCTAAGTCAACAGGGTCAAGCAAAAGCAATCAGAACCTAAAGGCGGCATCATATATAAGCCTCTAAACATGGCACTTCGTATCTAAAAAATCAAAATTCAATAGTCACACTAAAATTAAAGTTTAGCAGCCATTTCTTTAATTTCTTTCATCACCATTTTTAGCGAATCCCAATATAAGTATTTAAGGAAAGACAATTACATCACATCACAAAAAAAAGATAAATAGTTAGATCATGGACTAATTCAAATCATTATAAACCATATATAATAAGGAATGTTAAGTTGGCATGAGGACATTTAAATAGTGAAATTCGAAATAAAGCACTTTTCAATCAAATATCCTTCATTTTTCTTGATCTTTAAAGATAGTAATTGATAATAAAAAGAAAAAAAGATACATATAGATAGATGATCATACTTTATCTTCAGTCATCACATGTAAATTAATAATACTCATTTCTCTCATGCTTTTGGTTCCCTCATATTTTAATTCCTTGAAATATCTTAATTTCAAATTTAGTTCAAAGATTTAAGAATACTAAAAATTAGAATCTATGAACAAAATTGGTGAAACTATGGTTGTTGGTGATAGATAATTTATATTGGACTAAGAACACACCCAATCATTTCAATTAAAAAAAAAATTGCTTTATTTTCAACATGAGTAATTAAACTGATAAATTCTTTCTCCATTTCTCTACATTCTCCCAACATGTGAAGACTTTTTCTTTTTATACTGATAAACACTAACATTATAGATAAATCCTTTGTAAAAAAGGCTATAATTTGCATCTAACTACATGACAAATATAATATGTCTCTTTGTAATCTCCTACTTAACCCACCAGGAACATAAAACAAATCATATCAAGCTTCAACACAAACAATAACAATAATACTAACAAAACATAGTTTAAGAAGAAGAACCAAACATGCAACAAAGCCAGTGATATAATTATATACCATGAACTTGGTTTTTGTGCTCGCTAAACAACACTGCAATGACAGTTTTAATGAAGTAAAATTATTTATAATTGGCCAACAAAGTTGAATAATAATGCAGTGACTAAACCTTAGATTAAGAAGTTCTTTTATCTATGTCGACATCTATGTTAAGACAACAAATTTGTATCTTTAATGTGTAACAAATAATTATATATTTGCTAATCTCATAGTCATTTCCATACTCTGTCGATTATAATAATTAAAATTTCAATTATTAGTAGCACAATAACTACATCACCTCTAAAGATCAATGGGGCAAATTGAACCGTGAACAACTCAAGCAATATCATCTAAGCTGATCAAGAAATTGAAAACACAGAAGTTCAAATCAGAGGGGGAGCGAAGAACAACACAAAAGGCAAGAGAGAGCAATTGAAAACTTTCAGCAATAATACAAAATTAGGATGAATACATCTCCTATTATCTCTGCCTTCTTCTATTAAACCGCAATCGAGGATCTACATCCAATTTCATAACATTAAGGGCACATAAAAAAGATACGATTAAACTCTTTAGTACACAGGCTAATGGAATCACTGTAGAATTCAAGTTCATGATCTCTTCTCTAATAAAATGCTAATAATCAATTAGTTAACTAAAGAAGTAAAAAAATGTTTGTTTTACATGTAGTGGCCTATTTTTAAATTAGTTAACTATAAAATTTTTTATTTTACAAAATAGGGGAAAGAAAATCTATATAATTTTCAAGTTATTATAGTTACAGACCTATAGAAAATAGTCAAGAGCATGGTTCAATGATTAAAAAACTGCCAACAAACCATAACATAAAACTGCAACAGTAGTGTATACTGAGTTAATAGAAATCACAGTACAAAATAAAAAATGGAAAACTACATTCATCATGCATGTATAGCAGAAGAAAAAGAAAATTAAAGCAGATAATTTACCAACTATTATTAGTATTATTGCTGCATATTCACAAAATACTGCATGTAATACATGACTTTAACCGTTTGCATTATCTATGTGCCCTTGAGTTTTCAATATTTATATATGGTATGAAACTCATTTTTAAAGAAAACTCAGAAACAAAATATACAGAAGTTAGTTATGGAAGGAAAAGGAAGATCAAAATTATTTAAATACATATAAACTTAGTTAAATTTTAAAGAGTGCCATCTAAGAATTAAACTGAACAAATTAAAGAAGAGAAAAAAAGATCCAATTTAAACAAAAAAAGGGTAAAAAAATAGCGATTAAGGCAGATGAATCATTCATACCGCTTTGGCAGGTGCAACTTCAGCCGGAGCACGTTGCAGCAGATTTCACACCTTGAGCTTTGTCGGAGAAGTTGTTCCTTAAAAAAAGAAATCAAGTTTTCAAATTACTTAGCAAAACCAAAAAGCAAATCAAAATTTGTAGTAACAAAAAAATCTATAAAAGTCAAAGCTACTAAATTACATAAGATGTCAACAGACAACAATGACTGCTTATTTTAAGTGTGATGTTGTTTTACTCCAGCATTTTATGAAACAACTCCTGAACTTAAGATATGCATACACCTTTGAACAACATTTTATGTTTAGGAAAGAAAAAAACTATAGCCTCTAAGAAAAACCATTGTTGCTATAAATAGCTTTTACTAAATTTCTTTAAATTATAGAAAAAACAGCCAACTTCAAGAGGGGTAGCATTTTCAAGAGAAGCAACTCTAACTTCAAGAGCAGTAGCATCTCCAACTTTCTGCTATTGCTGTTGGACTCCTAACAGTCCAAGAAACTGCTCCATGGTTTGGTTTGTTTTAAACCATCTCATCAAAGTATCACATGATTAAGTTTCAGATAAAAAACAAAATGCTCCATATTCATTAAAATTTTTACAAAAATCCCATAAACCTTCAAGATATGATAATCAAATACTTTAACATTGTAATTTGCATTAGTATATACCCAAACAAAAAGAACAAAGAATTTATTTTGCATTACTTGATGATCTTCATTGCTTCAAAATTATCTCTTGTAGAATTTCCAAAAGCAGATCTTTTTTACTGAAATCAATTCTAGCTGATAAATTAAGAACTCAAAACATCTTTCGAGAAAATTTATATTGGCATATGTGATGTGTTAGTATGAGAGGATTGACATACCAAATGAAAGAATCCCTAACAATGAGATGGTGGGTGCAAATTCAGAACACATAAATATATTTTAGTGTTGGATCCAATTAATTAAAATGAAATGGATATAACACACAAATGTTTATTCTTTCTTCTCTATATGTTATAGATTAAGGGTTGCTGAGTACAGGCATCAAACCCAAATAAATATTATTGAAGTTCCTCATGAACTCTATGATGATGAGGATGGAAGTACCGGTAAAATTGAAAAGGTCTATATAACATTAAATATATTATTGAATTGGATAAAAATGTTATCAATCATGTCAAATGAGGCATAAAATGTAGAAATTTAATGTCAATTTCATTATATAGAATCAATATCCACCATCCTAGGCAGCAATCTTTTCATTCCTCTAATATCAACATAAATGCAAATGGCAACAAAAGGAAATTTTAAAGGATAGTATTACCTGGAGGACATTGTTGGCATAATCAAAGACTCCATCAGAGACCACAACAAAGAATTATAGAGACTAAAAATTTTACTTGCAATTGTAGGTCAATCACCACCTCAGATGTTCTTTAAGAAATGACATAAGATACGAAAACAGAAAAAAAAAAATCAGCAATATAGTTAATAGAAGACAAACACGGTTAGCTATCCAACAACAAAAAGGAAACGGATTATTATAGATTAACAAAAATGTACATGCAATCATTTGAAAGCAAAAAAATATATATTTTAATGCAGATTAACCAAAATTTTAGAACTTGAAGCTGTCGTTCACCGAAGAATGGATTATAAAGGATTCTTCTCTGGTTATAATAAAATCAAACAACAAAATAAAGAGAGAACTAACCATCCTTCATTCGCAGCATCCACTGGCAAAGGAACGGCTGCGACGGCGTTCTGCGGTAGATGCAGTTCTATGGATCCAACAGCGTCGGTAACCTCCATCACCGCCGTCGCCGCCTCATTCCTCTTCTTTTCTCTGTCGATCTAGCATCCTTCTCTGTGACCGTCGTTGTCATCGCCACCCACCACTTCTTCCGTCGTGCTTTATTTCTTTACCGACCTTTTCTTCTTCTCTTCTCTGCGACATTGAAAGAGGAAGTCTGGTGCCAACTACTCCCCCTATCAGAACTGGCAACCCTCTCTCTCTCATATTCTCTTCTTGAAAGTCCTGAAACAAAATCATTTTCAATTTGAATTTGAATCAAATCCCGCCCAGTTACTTCTTTGGATTGAGAACAGCAAAGTGCCCAACATTAAAAACATAGTAACATACACTTGTCAATCATACACAGCTCCACGTGGCAAACACAGAACACTCCACTTGTCGAGCAAATACCACAACTATATTCTTATTATATATTAATAGATATTTGGCCTATGTTTTGCCAATATTTTCAGTCTTTTGTTATTAATTCATTAAATTTCATAGAATGGAGGGGGAATCACGACGGATCTAAATGCTAGTTAATCTCCAAGTGAGCCTTTCACGCTATTCAAAGCTGCTTGCCTGTGTTGCAGCAATGGACGTGAGCAAGCAAATAAATTTCAACCTGAAAAATGTAAAGGAAGCAATAAATTATATGTAGCCCAGCTCTTTATATAAGTATTGACAATATTATGCAAAAATGGTTCGAATTTACAAACTATCAAATGTTCAAATGTGATGGATTAGATGAATATGCCATATTGCCATGCACTGTAATTTTAATTGATTGATTATCATAACACTTTTCACTTTCTTATTTTATCACAAATGTGACTAGTGAACTTGCAAAGTCTAACCGGAAATGTTAGTAGACTTCAACTTTCTCCGGTGTTCCTCCTCAAAGAAACAAGCATGTCCGATTATGGGGAACAAAATCGAGCATGTCTTGTATCTCCTTTGAATTAGGAACCTAAAAGCACGAAACAAGCAAAACAGACCAGTCAGGTAATCACCACAGGTAACAGGTACAATAAAAGATTGGCGCACCTCTCCACAATGAAGGGTTACAAAAAGACCTTGTTCTCTGGCGAATTTCAATGCTGGCAAGTATCTTTTCCAAAAAAAGATAACGGGAGACTTTGATCTAAAGCATCATTACGAATTACTATGCTAGAGTCCTTGATAGATTGACATACCATTTGCCAACCTTTGGATTCCCAGATAGGTCAATTCCAACCACCCCCAAATGCCTCATTTCCAGTGCCAGTTTGACCTGAAACACAGAAATGGAGTGTTGAAGGTATTAAGTAGCAAGCATCAAACTTAAGGATGCTGAAATTACTCATCTTACAGTTTCCATAGTTGCTTCTGTTGTCTCCCTACGATCAGCACTCAAGAGAAGCCTAACAAAGATTTTCTTCCTACTATTTCCATCACATTTATCATTTGTAGCTGCGTGCAGAGATTCTAAAAGATTTCTAGGATCCTCAGTATAAGGAATCAAAGCCACATCAACCGAGCTGACAGATCTTATCCCTTCCAATACAGCTTCAACATAAGAACGTTTGCTCATTCCTTGGGAATCGTTTTTCTGTAAGGAATTAAGCCGAAAAATTCACTGTCGAATCAATAGAAAAAACCAAAAAGAAAAAAAAGAGTCCGCATCAAGTACCAAGCTCTTCTAGTTACCTTTGGGGTGGTTCTCAATTCGAGATAGACAACCTTTTCTGATGCGAAATCTTCAACAACCTGCATTCAGAAATTGCTTCTATAAATGCAAAGGCTGAAGGCATCGGATTTAGAAACACAGAAATTTAGATAGTAAGTAACCATACTTCATTCGCAATTCTTGTAACAGTCATGTGATCATCTGTATTTACAAAACCATAACCACCACCATTATAAGCCTTAAACACTATAATAGTAAAACAAGGGAAAGTCTAGAGGGCCAGCAATTCTATAGAATTTTGGCCAGCATGTAACCAGCAGAAAAATGTGAGCCATTGGATGAAATCTCATACCAATCTCACACCATCAAATCATCATTGATGGTTAGTTGATGGCTAACAATCACAAAAGTTGCTGGCCCCTAGCATTGCTCTAGTAACAATTACTAACACTAAAAGTGACAATCAAACAGTCCCTCATATCACAAACACTAGCAGAGCGCGTAATTTTTACAATCAAACAGCTGTTAAGGGTCAAAATCAGTCCCAAAATGAACATGAAGCTGAACAACAGTGAAGCGGCACACTGAAAATAAAACAAGAAAATAGGAAAGGGAAAAAGGGAAAAGGAGCATACTTTTAAGGATAACATGCTCCACTTGGGAAAAATCTATTAGACCCTTGTCCCACAAAGCTCTAGCGAGTTCTCTGTGCAACAAAAAAAAAGGGATAAGAGGAAAGAGAATGAGATGAAGAAACAAAACAAGAGAGGAAAGGAGAAAAGGAGTACAGGAGAGTGGAGCCTCTGATGGATCCATTGAGGTGAGCATGGAGTTCCACCTTTGGCATTGACATCCACCACTCCATCTTTTCTTCTTCCTCAACACTGAAACTGAAACTGCAAGTGCTTCGTTGGGTGTTGGGTAAGAGTGAGAGTACACTCTGGTTGGTTCAGAAGAGACTGGCCAATGGCCATTCACTGAACTCATCCAAGGGCGTGTATCAGACAAAAAAAAAAAAAACAGCACTCAAACATGTTGAGGATTTAGGGTTCATGCCACGATCATTGTGATAAGATCCCAATCAATGTTATACTTGCTGTTAATTTTGAATATTCAACTATTATTTCCTATCTTTGAAATACTTAGTGTTGATATTTGTATTTGTACGTTCAAAAACTTAAAAAAAAAAGATAAAAAATAAGTTTTAGTCAATTTTAAATTTATAATTCTTTTAAGAATAAACTATTAATTTTATCTACAAAAATTGAAAATACCGTCATATCTATTTATAGAAAACAGAAATTACCATTTGTATTCATAAAAAATAAATTTTTGTAGATAAAATTATCTAAACCCTCGAAAATTAAATAAAATTCCCTATACCATTCTCTCCACTACTACAACCATCATCTCCCTCTTCTCTATCTTAACGTTCTCAGCGACTCCAATCCTAACATTGATCACATCGCCGCTCAGTATCATCGCCTTACCCTCCTCTTCAACTGCCACCTTAACCTCTTCGCCACACACTCTCTCATCGGTGTCGGTAGCAACTCAACAACACCAGCACCATCATCACCAGCATAATCATTTATCGCAAAGAAATCCTAGATCTAAGGATGCCGCTCATGGCGGTCGATACCAGTAGGTTGCTCGTCAGGACCTCGAGAACAATGCCGAGGATGACTCCGCCGCCGCCAAGAATTCCAAATCGGAGAAGTTCCCTCTCAACAGCTGCGAATTCGCCACGGCCGTCGCCGTATTCTTCCTTTTCACCACTGGCCTTTTCTGCATCTACCTCACCGCCTCCGAATTTGGCCGCATCAAGCTCCCACGCACTCTCTCCGATCTTCTCCTCCTCAAGTAAATAAAGATCCCTCTTTTCATTATTATGTTATCATCTTCATAGATTTATCTAAATCAAATTAGTATTAGATGAACGTAACATTAGTGATTTAGACAGTGGGAGAAAGCATCTTTTTTTTTGTGGGAAAAAAAAAAGAAAATTTTCGAATTTGTTGTATTGTTTTCAGAGTAAGGGTGTGTTTGAATTTTTATGTAGTTTATTGTGCTTGTTTTTTTTGTATACAAAGAGAATCTTTCAGCATATGACGAAGAAGTGAAATAAGAGAGAGAGAAAAAATATTGAGAGAGAAAGAGAGAGAGATGATGGTAACAGTGGTGAAAGAAGGATAGTTTAAGAATTTTATTTAATTTTTTAGGGGTTGAATAATTTTGTCTGTAGAAATCTATCTTTTATGGCTATGGATTCTTTGCTCCTACATTTTTGTTGGTTTATCATTAACCATCATAAAAATAATTATAAAATGTACCCCATTTTTTTTTAAAAATTTATTAAATAGATTTTGATCCCTTTAACTTTTGTTATTTACACTTTTTTCCTTTATCTTTTAGTTTCAGATCCAAAGAAGAAGAGAGGTCTGCTAGGGTTTATAGATTCAATTTCAATCAACGCCATTTTCTCATCTTCTTCCTCTGTTGTATCTCTGGTTCGCCTATTCTTGCCGCCACAACACGCATCAGACGCCGCCGCTCCCTGCGTCCGCCGCCACTCCTCACAGACTCGGAGGAACGAACTATCAGTATCATCACCCTGTTAAATTTCGCAGAGAAAAAACGAGAACCAGAGCGACCCTTGATGACACTGAAATAGGACAACTTTCCTCAACCCCACTTCTTGTTGAGGACGACAAACCCAGCAAGGTATACTTTTTCCTCTGCCTTCTTTTCAGTTCGGTTTGATTCTTTTAGAATAGTCAAGATGATGAATTTTGAATCCTTAGGGTAGCTTTTCAGGCAATGATTTTTGCCCTGCTTCGAGTTTCCTTGGTGTTTTGATTTGAATTTGATATGCTTTATTTATTTATTTTCATGTCTGCTTAGGAAGTAGAGGAAAGTGTAAAAGTGCTAAAAGATGCAGCTAAGACGAGAAAGGTAGCAGCAGAGAAGGTTCTGTCTGCACTTTCTATCATTGAGAAAGCGAAAATTGATCCTTCTGGCTTTCTTGAAACCCTGGGAGGCAATGAATCCCCTGGGAGGACATGAATGCTAATTTTCACCGCTGAGGTGAACATATTTGTATTACTTTTTTGTTTGCTCGTTCTTTGGCTAGTAGTTTGATCATGGCCTTGACATTTGTTTTCAGTCTATGGAGTATGTAGTGATAAAATTATGATTCTTCCTCAGCTTAATTTGCTCTGTGCTGCATTATTATGATTATTGTTATTGCTTTGCTCTCACAAATATATTAATGTTTTTGACGGCTCTGATATGTCAATTCAAGTGATTCTAGGGTTATTATAGTGTCACAATCATTCACACTAGATTGCAGCATAGCCATCACGACTTCATACACAGTTATGAATTATGATGGGAGCAAGTAAGCTAAATCTTGGAGACAAACCCAGAGCAATGAAGCTAGTAGACTATTCCGTTCAAAAACTATATCTTGCGCAGCTTTGGATGGCTATTGAAAAATTCGACAAAATCAATCTCTGGAAAGGGTTGCAGAGCTTCAAAGTCCCCTGTGAATTCAACCTTCATAAAAAGATGCTTCACCTCACTTGCCAATTTCAGCATTTTACATATTGCATCACAGCTCCACTGGACTCCTCGCATCGACAGGAACTCCAGAACATTGAGGTTTCCGAAATCTATCATGTATACCCTCCCTGGAAACAATTAACATGAGTTGAAAGAAATATAAGAACAAGAAAACACAGCAGGTAAGAAAAAACTATATGTACAAGAATCACTTAATATGGAAAATTACCCGAACTGTTGGAAATTGAAAGCTTCTTCAAATGCCCGGTTTCAGGGACCCTGATCCAACTACAGCCTTGTACCTCAAGGGATTCAATTTTCGGAGAGATAAGAGAAAGTGAACAGTTTCCCAGACCATAAAAATCGTCCTCATGAAGCTGTTTGAGATTGAGTCATACAAGGCATGGGCAGCTGCAGAACTTGAGCAACAGAAAGAGGTTGAAGAGGCTGAGGTTTCCATGCAGGAAGCTCAGGACTACCTTGATTCTATCACGGAAAGTGCCATGGACGAGTTCCGGCGCTTCGAAGAGGAGCTTGAGAGCATGTCAAAGGCTGAAATGGAGAGCCTAGTTAACACTGCTGAGGGTGCAAGAAAGATGGGAAATTTGATGGAGAAAGCTGCCTCCATTGCTTCCAAGAAGTATATTGAGGCTGCACTCAATTCAGCCACTGCTTCCATGAAATCTGCTTGGAAGGGAATCTCTTCTGGCAAGGTCCATCCTTCTTAAAACATGACAATAACAAAATAACCCTCCTATTGAAATGTATTTAGTTAAAATCTGTAATAAGATACTTCTGTTTTAGCCTTTTGTTTTGTTATCTTCTGTTCTTATATTGCTGCTATAGAAATTGGATCAGAATTGATGTACCAAATTTGATAGGCTGAGAATTCATGATTCAGCCACCAGTGAGAATGCAAACAGATTTAATGTTCATGACACATTGAAAATCCAATACTTTCATGGATGAATCTGATATAACAGTTAGTAGTTAGGTTTATGAAGCTTAATCTCCAAGATTTGTCAGTAATGTATTTATCCCTCGATTCTTCTTAAGAGATATATTATTACTTCTTTGGTTTAATTGAATTTAGTGTCATCGAAGGGCATATGCATATCAAAAGAAATAACCATCCAATTAAAAATAACAAACATAATTATCTGCATATCTATTAAATTAAACATATAATACATTCATTATTCACATTGTTTAGTATTTTCATTGTCTATTTATACTTTTTTTATTAAAAAAAATTCATGAAGCGGCACCTCTGATCTGAGGAGACAAGAAAGCGTGCGTATTTTTTGGTACATTGTATAAACTGAGATAATAGATTAATAATGAATTCCAACAGATATGTATTGTTGTGGATTTAGTATAGATTCAACAAGACGTAACTTGTCAAAATGGGTATGAATCCACTTGTCGAATGTAAGAGTAGAGTCACACAAAAGTTGCATACTCTTCAATTGCTACACATACACCAGCCTTCATATATAAATTGTAACAACTCTTTCGACTTGGAATTGTCTTCTTATTCAGAGTATTTGGTCTTATATCATCTCTTGCTAGTACATTAATTTAATATAAAGTTTTAATTCTCTGCTGATTTACCAGAATATACAACATAAAAAATATATACTGCACTTCCGTTTGGACTATGAATTTTCTTCGGCTACTTCATATCATATCAAATTCATACCTACAAAAAAAAAATAACGACTCTCAACTATCAATTTTACGAGGTTTAACTCTATATATATAGTAAGATATTTAATTTTCTTAGCAGCAAAGTGTATCTGATCGTTCTCTATAACTAATTAGTCACCCTTAGCTTGCATTGGCTTCTTCAATTTCTTCCACTCAATGTTTTCATTTCTGTATTATCTGCTTCTTCTTGCAATTCCTCTAATGGCAGTAGTGATATTTCATCACTTAAAGAAACAACAACACAAAAGAACCACTCTACCACCAGGTCCTAAACCACTTCCCATAATCGGAAACCTCCACCAACTCGACAGCTCCAACCTCAATCTCCAACTATGGAACCTCTCAAAGATCTACGGCTCCATATTCTCCCTTCAAATAGGGTTCAAACCAGCCATAGTTATCTCCTCACCGAAACTCGCAAAGGAGGTTCTCAAAGACCATGATCTTGACGTTTCAAGCAGACCTCCGTCGCTCGGAACCACTAGACTCTCTTACAACGGTTTCAATTTGATTTTCTCTCCATGCAGCGAGTACTGGAGAGAAATCAGGAAGATCTGCGTCGTTCATTTCTTCAGCTCCAAGCGAATCTCTGGATTCTACCACATCAGAAAATCTGAAGTGGAAAGAATGTTAGGCAAGATATCAGAGCACGTGAGTTCTTCGAAAACCACGAATCTGAGTGAGATATTGATGTCCGTGTCGAGTTCTATAGCGTGCAGGATTGCGTTCGGAAGAAGATACGAAGTTTATATGGCAAGAAACCATTCATAGAAGATGAAGATATTGAAAAGCTTGTTTATCTGAAAGCAGTGATCAAATAAACATTAAGATATTATGCACCTGCACCATTGGTACCAAGAGAATTCAACAAAAATAGCAGAATAGCAGGGTATGAAATTGAAGCCAAGACGATAGTATACGTAAATGTGTTTGCCATCCATAGAGACCCTGAAACTTGGAAGGATCCAGAAGGGTTTAGTTTGATTACATTTTAAAATGAATTGATTTCTCAAACCAAACCAAAATTCCAAACCAATTTGAGTATAAATAGTTTATTGAGTTCATCCACCATGCCTAAGCTACTGCTATCTTAGATTTTGTCCCCCCTTAGAAATTCCAATTAACTCAGCTTACTAATCAAGTCTCATTCAACAAAGATTAATCACTTACAGGTTACAACAGTAATAGCAGTAAAGTATAATAATGTTTTAGCAACAAGGACCATTCAACAGCATTATAATAAAACGTTAAATGAATAATATAAAACAATGGTGAGGTCAATTTTACATTGTCACGCATAACGGTTCTCTTTCTCCAATAATTACCCGTTTATGCAGCTAGAAAAGCAAGCATCCAAAAGACACCCTTCACTGCCATTGGCCACAACACATACACAGAAGCTGATGGCACTTCACGTGCCTCCACAACTTTCTTTTCTTTTCTGTTCATAAAAGTTTGAGTTGATCTACATCTACTACACTAGATTAGATAGTGCTGCTCAATTTAGTATTTACCATAGAGGTAGTGACCAGATACATATACAAATAAAATTATTTTCAGTGAAAATACTGATTAGATTTCTAAGTTTTCATTGCAAGCATAATTAAATTTCTTGACTATTGAGAAAAAAATAATGATTAACTAACCTCCAAGTGTGGCGGCGGCGTCTTGCGCGGCGGCGGCGTCTTGCGAGGCAGCGGCAGCGAACGAGAGAGACTGCGGAGGGAGAGGAAGAGAGAATGGCTACACCGCTACGATGATTGAAAGAGGAAAACAAAACCCTAGCAGACCAAATGTCTCACTCTCACCACTACTTTGAATCTGAAATTAAAGAAAAAAGAACAATGTGTAAAAAAGAGTAATTAGAGGGTCAATATCTAATTACTGATTTTTTAAAAACCAAAAAAAATGAGGTTCTTTTTGTAATTATTTTAGTGTTGGCTACTGATATTCTCACATAAAAGTGAGATTAAGGAATCCATAACTAAAACGAATTTTTTACTCCCATTTTTTATGTAGGAGTATCGTTAACCCACCTAAAAATATTTATAAATTGAACCTCATCTTTTTATTTATGAAAATATTTATAATTAGATATTGACCCCTCAATTTATTTGTATTAGGCATTTTTCTTTTTCCTTTTGATTCTAGATTCAAAGAAGGGAGAAAAAAATCTAGCAACCTTCTTTCAATCACCGTCGTCGTTCTCTCTCCCTCTCCCTCTCCCTCCTAGGCTACTCGTTCTCCTTGCACCGTGCTTGCTCTACTAGGGCTTTTGTCCCTCTTTCACTCACTGTTGCTTGTTCTATGTTCCTCTCCATCGACGGTCTTGCTCTTTCGCCGCCGCAACACGGTTCCGCCGCCGCCGCCGCATCACTCGGGTCCACCAATTCATTGGTTTTTGTCGCCTCTCTGTCCCTCTTCTTCACCAGCGACTGATCTTTGTCCTTCTTCCTCCACCTCTGCCTTTGCGACCTACTCCTTTAAGGTTACATTTTATTTTTTATTTGATTTATTTCCTTTTCTATGAAAATTTTAAGGGAAAACATAAAATCACTCTGTTCTTAAACGTGCCATTTATCTTAAATGCATGAAATTTCAATAAAATGAAACTTCAGTAGATATATAAGTTACCCCTAGATTAGGAAGGTAGATGACTGTAAGACATTTACTCAGTTCTGTTGAATAGTTGGAGCTTAAGAAAATAAAACAACTACTTCACTTCAATGGCAAATTAAGGGTGGAAAAGGAAATGCATTGCCTTAACTGAGCATTGCAATTGGCAACAAGCACAATGGAATTTTTCTTTGCAAATTTGTGATATTGTGTGAAGATTTCAGATCTCACTTGACTTGGAAAACTTTTTCTGAAAAAAAAAAAAGACTTGTCCCTTTGATTTAACCAAACCAACTCAATTTGAATAAGTACAATTTTCCCTTCCCTTCGTTTTTGTTGAATCAGAACTTTGCATCAAATATAACAAAACCATATCATATGTATAATTTTTTCTTAAGAATTTTTCTTTGCCAATGCTGCATAATTTGGCACCCCCAGAAAGTATATTCTTGCTGATGATGCGTCAACTGGAACAATTGGCAAGTGTCTATCTAGCATCAATGTTGAGAAAGTTGAAAACTAACTGGTGGACTGTCAGGGAGTTCCTCTTCACTCCTGGAGCTCTTCAGTATCTCAGTGGAGTTATCCTCTTTGAGAAAACCATGTCTTGTTAGCTTAATATGTGTTAAAATAGTTTGATTCATTGTGATTCTATGAGCATTGCATCAATGACTTTTAACATTCATTATCTACAAGTTGAAATAATTGTTTTTTTATAGATGTGTTCTATATTTTCAAAAACTTGGTTAAGTGATTTTTTTTTGGTGGGGTTGTTCTCCGTTTCATCTAATTGTGCTGTCTTACTTGAGCATGCATTGCTATCTGATTGTTTTGTGTCAAAGTTTCAATTACTTGGGTAAGTAATTTTTGGTGGGGTTGTTCTGCATTGAATCTACTTTTTCTGTGCTACTTGATCATGCACTGTAAATATATATGCATATCAATTAAACCAAAAATGACCAACAATTCTTCCATAAAAGCAAAAATACAATAAACATAAAATCAACAGGTCAAAGCTGAATTGCACTCTCAATCTTATGAACAATAGATTTTTTTGCTAATTTGTCGCTGTAACATATTTTTGTCTTGTCCCACACTTTTGTATGAGAGCATGTAAATATATATATAAAAAAAAGCATTCAAGATTTTCTAAATCTATTAGTTAGGGAGAATTATTAGTAAGAGTATTAGGGGGATTAATAATTTTTCTATAGAATTTCCTATGGCTAATTGCTACTACTGTTGAGGACTTAAAATTGCATAATTGTATATCTCATTTAGGAGATCTTTTTATCAACATTATCAAACAATATGATATCATATTTAGTGGCTTATAAAATTTGCTATTCTGCATCCATGTTTTAAAATGATTTTGTTGTAATTTTTCTTTGATGTTGTTAGACTGGCTAAGCTAGCTGTTGATAAGGTCATGACTGCACCATGCGAGACATCGGTTTTATATCCAAAGCATGGTGGAAATCTGCACTGTCTCACAGCAATAACACCTTGTGCTGTGCTAGACATTCTTTCACCTCCTTATAGAGAAGATGAAGGAAGGAAGTGTACTTACTATCATGATTATCCATATTCAACATTCTGTAAGTAACTTTTCGAATTATCACTTATATTCCATGCACCATAAGATATAGCATTGGTACTCGGTAGTAGGAATGATCTTAGAAGTTCTATAAACTCAATTTGCTCCCTTTCTTGAGTTTTGAAGCCTCTGATTGAGGATTTATTAGTTTAGTTTGATTTTTAGTTTTTCCCCCTTAGAAAGTTATTATCCTTTTCAAACTTGCAAATCACTTATAAATAGATTTTTAGTTTTTTTTCCCCTTTAAAACTGCTCTATCTCGTAACATTTCTTATGAATACCAACTCAAATAGATTTTCCAGGGGCATCAAGAAATAGATAACTGCTATGGTCGAGGATCTACTTTCTTTCTGGATTCAACCATTAAAATCTGCATTAGGCAGCTTCTGTAGCAGTTGCAACTTGGTGAGCATGTAAGTACTTTTGTGAAATTTTGCATTGCAGTATTACTATTTTGTGTCAATCTTTTCTCAAGCTAATTTTGTCCCTTTCGGTTCTGTTTTTGAAGCTAAAAAGGAATAATACATCATTGTGTATTTATCAAGCAGGTTATGATCATTTTCCTTTGTGTGAGGCCCAAGCAAACACTTTTTGGAGAGTCCCTCTACATCACAATTAGTGTATTAACCTGAACAAATGAATGATTGGATGGTTAAATTCTTTTCTGGTTTACCTGGAGTTCTTCACTCATAGTCCTTCAACTTTGAGGTGTGATTGCAATCCGAGTTCTCTAGCCAAAAAGTTCGTAAGCAACGCCGTCTATTGTATCATTGATTTCACCATTTAGTATATGCGTTTATGTTCTTGATTTCACCATTTAGTTTATGCGTTTATGTTCTTGTACAAGAGTTTATGTTCTTGATTTCACCATTTAGTTTATGCGTTTATGTTCTTGTACAAGAGTTCTGCATGTATGCTTAGTAGTGCTTGTAAGTTTTGAGACTTGTTTGTAGCTTTGATTTGGAAATAGTGAAAACTTTTACCTTGCGTAGGTTTTTTATTTCTCTCTCATATTGGGAGGTTTTTTCCCACGTTAAAATTTGATGTTCTGTTGTCTAATGCTCATAACAACTACACTCACAAAATGACAAGCACTTAATTTATGATGGGGCCATAAGTTATGATGGGACCAGAATGAGACAACAGTAGTTTGATACTATAGTTTGAGCAACTTGAAAATATTATTACTTTTTATAAAACACTTGAGCTACTTTTGTCTTATAAAGCAGAAGGACGACATCAAAATTTTGATTTTTAGTAATAATGAATGAATATACAATGAATCCCAAATTGTGGTGGGAGGGGAAATTATGCAGCAAAAATACACATTGCTGTCCAGATTGAGGTAGAAATTAATATAGGCAAACTACTAAAGCCAAAAATAATAAATACATAGCTACATTTACCATTTAATAACTATCATCTCAACCTAGTGGGATGGACAAGATTTTTACTTCTATTATCATCTTCACTTCGATTAGTGATCTCTCCACCTATTCGCTTTCTATCTTTGCTAGAGTCCTTTTGCTCATGATGATAATTTCGATGGGATCGCAATGATTCCCCTCCAGTCCTCCGTTCCTACAAGAAAGAATGATAAAATAGTGATAAATGAGAATCAGATTATAGTAATGCTGAATCATCTTGCTTTTGCTCTCCAGTTATGTATAATGAAGAGTTCAAGAAAGGGAAAGAACATACATCACGGAATAGGATCTTGTCGGCCTCAAGCATGTGGATTATGTGTCCAATTTTATGTCTCTTTGTGGCATCTGGATCAACACATTTAAGAGCAACCAACAGAGCAAAGCTTAAGGGCCTTTGAAAATGGCTTTTCAGGAAGGTTCGGATCGATGAGTTCCTCTGATTTTCTATTGCCAACCATAATTTTCAATCACTCAATTAAATTAACCTGCAAATATACCAAATTCTAGTTAGGAAAACAGCAAAAGAGAAAAAATAATGGTTATAGCCTCTAACCTCTCCTTGGGGTTTACTATAATCAACGCGACTTCTTCCGGTAATTATTTCCATAATAACTTCACAGGTACAAGACACAAGACACAAAATCAACCTAAAAAAATCTGAAATCACTCTAGGCTTTTCATATTGTGTATCTCTCTGCCTTTTTCTTTCACTCTTAGGCTCTTTTAATGACTCTCTCATTCAGCCTTTTATTTTAAGAAATTACAGAAAGATAAACATTAAAAAGAGAATTACAATCTGTTAAACATGAAGGAGATTGATGCTTCAACAGCCTCTTTGCTATGTGATGAACCAGATTTGCTTGCCTCTGATTTAGTTCCTCATTCTGGCGGAATGCCCCTTTGACTAGGAAGCACTATCCAAGTTGATGAACTTCTTCAGAAAATACTCCTCAGAACAAAATCTCAAAACACTGGTTATCTCTCCTTAGCTTCTGAATGATAAAAAATATTCTTTTGTATCTCATTGCATGTTGCTGAGTTGCTCTTTCCTATGTCAATCCTAGAGCAATGTGCTTCACCAACTCACCATATCACCTTTTCCAGTTAATCCTCAAATTAGGAACTTTAGTTCTGACCTTCTCTTGTTGATCGAAAGCCACAGGACAGCAAAACAAAATATTTTCAATGGTAAACTCAGATCTTGACAATTGAAACACAACTTGTTCCCCAAGACACACTTATGACCGTAGATGCACAAAATTGTAGACCAGAGATCATCTTTTCTATGTAACCCAAAAATGGATTGGAAGAATGTTGAAGTTGAAGAGAAGAAGATATGATGCATGTATAAGGAAATGAAATCACCTTTCAGCTTCTGACTTCTTGATACAGTTTGATGTGGGTGACTAGATTTTAACCTTTTTGCTTAACCTTCTCTTTCTTGCTTTTTTTGTGAAGAACTTAGGGAATAAGCTTTCTCTTTCTCTCTCTGAGTTCTGACTGAAGAGGAAAAAGTGAACGTTGCTTTACTAAAAGCAAAATGGAGGGATCAGCCTTGAGTGTTATCAAATTGGGCTTGGTTTGGCTCTTTCCTGGTTCAGCCCATTTGAATTCCTTGCTCAATTAATTTGGGCTTTAAGTGAGTTATAGCCCGTTTATGTTTCTGGTTTGATCTCCATCCTATTGGGCTGCTTCTTTCTTTCTTTTTGGCTTGCAACACTTAACCAAGTTCAATTAAAACTAATTGGGTGTTTAACCCACTAAGAATAATGTTTGTCATCATCAAATTAATTTAGTTAATTTCTTAATTCAACAATTGATTTATGGGAGTGACTGAAAGATATTTAGCTTTACAGCTTCAATTTCTCTCTTTCAAGTTCATATAATTTTAGTATTTTAAGTTTTCGATTAATCCAATCGAAAACGGTCAATCAAGTCCGATTTTTAGAACCTTTAAAAATACACACAAAATAACTTGATTTATAATTTAATCCCATTAAAAACTGATGTAAAAATCACATATAATACATCGCTCAACAACATACTAAAAGGTACAAATACTTTAAAGTCTTAAAAGACAAAAAAAATACTTCTTTTAACAAAATTTCAATAGCTCATAACAGTTGATAGAATGAAAGGTTATATATCAAAGTGATAGACAACTAGTGTTAAACCCGTGCGATGCACGGCCTTATATTTTAATTTGATATGGTAAATCGAAAATAATATTTTATAATTATAAATTTCTCAAGTTTAGTATAATACTATCATCATCATTATATAATAAACGTACTTAATATGTTGTTTTATCTTTATTCAAGTAAAATGTAAATGAAACAGTTTGAAGTCTATAATATTTTTGAGCTATAAGGAAAAAGACATGAAAAAATAAGAACATATATATAGCTGTAATAGTAGAATGTCAATTTTACACCAAACTTTATATTATAAGGCTAATAAAAATTTATCGACAACCACGTATTTTACTAACCTCATTAGAAAAATAATTGGCATATGATGTTATGCTCCATGTTACACATTTTATTTCAAGTCTAAAAGTATAGTTAATAAATTAGTTATATTTACGACAAATATTTATACAAAAGTATAAATCATAATATGTTACTAAAATGAAAATACTATTTTCTTATTTAAATATTATTAAAAACTTCGTTGAATACGACATTTGTTGTTGATAAGTTTGGATTGTTGTCTTCATCTAGAAGTAGAATGTTCAGACTATTACGACTCTTAACTCTTGACAAAGCAACATGAAGTTGCCCATTGGTGAATACTGATTTTAGCAAGTAAAGTTCTATATGCGATAATAATTTATCACATAGTGAAATACCTTGGTTTTCAATGTTTTTCTCCTCATATATAGTATCCCGTCAGCCAATAATGTGTAAGTTGTATTCCAAATACGATTTGGTTTGTTAACACTATTAGATATCAATAGCATCACAAACAGTTTTTTCAATTGATGACCAGACCTTATTAATAGCTGCAATGAATTTTCTATCATCAAGTAATAGTCCCATAAAATAGAAAATGTCTTGGAAGCTAGGATATGTAATCCCATTAACTATCCTAATAGACTCATATGTTGTGCAACGTTTTTGAATAATTAAAAAATTCTCATATAGTAGATATCACATGTACTAAATCATAATATGTTACTAAAATGAAAATACTATTTTTTTATTTAAATATTATTAAAAACTTCGTTAAATACGACATTTGTTGTTGATAAGTTTGGATTGTTGTCAGAGACGGACCCATTAGTTAAGAAGAGGGGGCACTTGCCCCCACAATGTTTTTAATTTTTTTTTTAAAAATATAGTTATATATAATATGCATCCACTTTAAATTTTAAATGACCCCACTATAAATAAATTAAACTCAATTAGCTAAAGTTCCAAATTCATTTTTTTTATTTCTCTATCATTTTGATTATTATTTAACCTAATCAAATTTAATTCTTGTGTCGTCACTCCTTTATTCCCTTAAACCTCTTTGTATTTTTATATTTTTTACCTTTTTTTCTATTCCTTATCTAGTGGTCATCTTCTCTTTATCAAAAAATAAATTTTAAATTTTTTATGTTTTTTATATAGTTTTCCATGACCCTATGTATCTTTTAATTCCATTATTTCTCTTTTTGATATTTTCAATTGCAAATTTTAATTCAAACAATTGTAGTTTAGGTATTAATCTAATATTTTATTTTCTTCGTGACTTTATATATTTTATTTTATTTTCGATTTATTCATTTTTATTACTTATTTTTTATCTTTTGTTCTATTATATGTACCTATGTTGCGTATAAAATTTTAAAATAAATTGATTAATTTACTAATTTAGAATATATTTTTTATTTTTAGAAATAGTAATAAAAAAATATTTTAATTACAATACATAATTAAATAGATATATAAAATCTTTCATCTAACATTATATCAAAATTAAATTAAAAAATATATAACAAATTTAATTATTTTAAAAAGAAAGAAAGAAAAAATAGTGAATTATGTTTCTATTATTTTATATAAACATACTTTTCGTATACAGATTTAATTTTTTTAGTATTTATATATAATTCTAGTTTCAAATTATAAATATTAGTGTATCATTAGGTGCTAATATACCAATTATTTCAGTCTTTTATTATTAAATGTGTATACAAAATTAGTTAGGATAATAAGGTATTTATAATTTAATTAAAATATTTTAAGTTAAAGTTTTAGAAATAAAAATTATTTTTTTATAAATTATATATAATGAATAGTATTTTAAGAATGAAAGTGTTCACTAATTCTTTAATTTTTATATCTCTATATAATTAATAATATTTAACAAAATTTATTTTAGTATATATATTTTTGCCCCCACTTTTAAAATTTTCTGGGTCCGTCACTGATTGTTGTCTTCATCTAGAAGTAAAATATTTAGACTATTGCGACTCTTAACTCTTGACAAAGCAACATGAAGTTGCCCATTGGTAAACACTGATTTTAGCAAGTAAAGTCCTATATGCGATAATAATTTACCATATAGTGAAATACCTTGGTTTTCAATGTTTTTCTCCTCATATATAGTATCCCGTCAGCCAATAATATCTAAGTTGTATTCCAAATACGATATGATTTGTTAACACTATTAGATATCAATAGCATCACAAACAATTTTCTCAATTGATGACCAAACCTTATTAATAGCTGCAATGAATTTTCTATCGTCAAGCAATAGTCCCATAAAATAGAAAATATCTTGGAAGTTAGGATATGTAATCCTATTAACTATCATAATAGACTCATATGTTGTGCAACGTTTTTGAATAATTACAAAATTCTCATATAGTATATATCACATGTACCCGATGGAATATAGTTTAATCTCCTAATAAAATATTCTCTCTTGCATGGATATCATTTCCTTTCTTCTATATTATAAACAAATTGATTTGAAAACTCAGCATACGTTAAAGTTTGACCTGCTTCAAATTCTTTATTGGTCTCCATCCATGCTAAGAACATTTTATCTTTCCCTTTCTCTTAATCCATGATTTTCTCAAGATTGTCATCGTATTTAAAGATGATATTTTGTTTTTTGGATAAATAAAAGACAAATAATTTGTTTGCCAAAGTTTTCCACACAGCCTCCCGTGTAGACAAATACCCACAATCATAAAATCATTTAATCTCATAATACATTTTTTTTAAGTATGCTTTATCTTTTATATTTTTAATACTAATATATTAATAATAATATTTTAAATAAAAAGATAGAAAAATATTTATTCACCGAAAATAATTTTTTTCTCAATAAATTAAAATTCTTCAAGCACAAAAAAATATAATATAACAAAAATATTTATAATAAAATAAAATTAAAATAATAATATAAATAGAAAATACTAAAATAAATAAATTTAAATTTATAGAATAAAATATTGAAACAAATCTAAATAAATAAATTTACATTGAAGTCAATATTAAAATTTTTAGATTTCATTTTACTCATCTAATATGTATAAGTGTTTATATTAAAAAAAACTAATTATAACTTAAAAAATAACAGCAACAAAAATTGTACCAAATTATATACATATATGTTTTATATTTTAAAATTTAAAAATTAAAAAATTCATAAAATTTTAAACACACTTTATAAATTATTTTTTATTAAAGAAATAGTTACAATTTAAAAATTAATAATTAATTATTTATTTTATTTTATAAAGATAAAACCAAGTATTTTTTAAAAAATAACAACATCTTGATGATTGTCTCATGCAAGCTTTTGTCTCTCTCTCATTCTCAACTCCTTTCTTTCTTTCTTAAATCCTATTCGGTGAAATAAATGAATGAAGTCCAAAGAAGTGTTATATATATACGATAACCATAAGTTACGTTTGGCTTTTTTTTTTTCACATTGACCGAAAGCCAAATAAATGATTCTCTTTTAATTAATAATAATATTTATTTTTTTATTTTTTTAAATATCTCATTATAATAAAAATAGTTTAAAAATCTTAATGAATTTTAAACTTAAAGTATCATAAAATTTAATTTTAATTACTTTTAAAAAGATAATTTTTTTAATTAAAATTCTCAACAAATATAATAAATTTTGAATAACGCATTATTCAATTTTCAAAAACTCAAGTTGTTATAATATTCAATAACATCTAAAATGGATTAAAATAACAAAATATTGTTATCAATAAGTTTGTTAAGTAAAAAATACAACCGAAATTATCAATAAAATAAATAATTTTATCCATGAATTATACTTTTTCTAAAACAATAAACTTACCAACTAAATACGTATAATCGAACTCAAGAGTATTGAGAGTGTCAAAACTCACAAAATTAAATCCATCTCGTGGGATACTTGATAATTCTGAAAGTATGTGCACATCGGTATATTGGTTTAAATTAACCACATACTCATAATGTGTAATCATAAAGTTACCCACATTGAGTTCAAAGATAAAGATTTTCATATGAGCACCACGTTAGCATATAAGATTTTTATTTGTATTACTATAAAGATAAATGTTCTCTATATTTGATTGGCTTTAATTTAAATTTGAATTAAATTTGTAGATAAAATAAATATTCAAAGTTTTAAATATATCGTTCAAATAAAAAAAATCAACAGATTTTAAAAAATGTGTTTTCTTAACTATAACTAATGCGTATTAAACATGGTAGAGATCTTATACGACAAAAGTTGTTATTTAATTTATAAATAAAATTTATCTTAGAAAAATTTAAATAATTAAATACTATCTTTATTTAATTTAATAAATTTAAATTAATTTTTTCAAAAATTTTAATTTATGAGCAAATAATTTAAAATTAAAAAGTAACAACTTAAGTAAATAATAATTTATGATTTAAAAGAGTAATATGTATATAACTTAAAATTTAAAAAATAAAAATCTAAATAAATAACTTAAAATTTAAAAAATAACTACCTAAGCAAAACAACCTAAAATTTTAAAAATAACAATCTAAGTAAAACAATCTAAGCAAATAATTTAAAATTTTTAAATAGAGTTTCTTAATTAGCTAGTACAAATTTTAAATTTTTAAATAAAATTTTATAAATTAATTTAATTTTATCGAAACTATATTAAAAATAGAATTAAATATAGAAGAATGTAAAATTAATTTTTTTTAAATAATATAAATAACCTCACATTTTAATAAGACTGGTAATTCTATTTACTTTAATATAATCTTTTGTAATTAGTATAATAGCTTATAAATTATATAAAATTTTAAAAAATATTTTCAAACTCAATTGCTTACTTAAAATTAAAAAAAAAGTTTATTTGAATTTAAATTTAAAATTTTAAACATAATACTTTAATTAAAAATTATAATTAGATTTTTTTAAATAAATACACATTAAAAATCAAGAACTAACTTAATTGTATCAACAATAATTCATATGAGAAATTTATAACTTTATGACATTAAATACTAAATTAGAAATTAACAGAATATCAACTGTGTGAATAGAATTAAAAATAAAACCACAAGCAATAACCAAATAACTTCAATTTATATTTAAAAAAATTCTAAATTCCAAACGTATAATTTGAAAAAAACCAAAAGAAAAATAACAACTTAAGAAAAAATAATGTTTCTACCAAAACAAACATATACTTGACATTATTCTATTAGATAGACTCTAGAAGGGATTCTAAAATACGTGCATCCAAATTCTCAAGTTTCATTCTCAATCTTGATCTTCTTTTAGATTGAGATATCTCCTTGCACCTTCGAATCTTCCGACTCCGAGGATAGTCGCTTGGCTGGTGTAATAGCATTTTCAATACTTCGGATTCATCATTGTCCGCAACTTCATTGAAGAATTCAAGTAACAAATTCTGTACAAAATACTACGTTAAATTAAAGACTTCATTCTCACCTTTAATTTTATCTCAATAATATTTTTTTGAATAAAATAAAGATCTAACTTTGAGAAAATAAATAAACAAAAGATTCATTTTTTGAACAAATACCTTAGCACCTTCTACTTTTTTTCCTTCAATGATTCAGGATGTCTTTGAAATTGGAAGCAAACCATCGATGTAGTCAACATCCTAAAATTATAATTAGTTATTAATTATTATTTAAAAATTAGATACTACTAATGACCAAAGAAGAGAAAAATAAACTGATTTTTAATAGAAAGTGAAAAATGTGGATTATCAGTCATCTTCTTAATTTTATAAGAAGGTGAAAAATATGGATAATCAGATATTTGAACTTCAACGATGAAGAGAAAGGTCTTGTCAATTAGGTTGAAAAAAAGTGTAGGTGTATCCCATAGATCTTCTTTCTGCAGGGTATTACATAATATATTAATAATAAATAATATAAAAATTACCATTAAAAATATCTTCACTAATATTTTTAGAAATAAATATTGGTTAGAACTTACCAATAGGAGTGGATCAAGTATCTCTACACAGTTCTTTTCCAGAACTTGTTTTGCCTCCTTGTCAAAGACTACAAAACATGCAAAATAAAATAAAATAGAATTGATGAACAAAAATCAAAGAACGTTTAGATGAGAATAAACAAATAAATTTAAAATATAAATAATATAAATTTAAAATAAAATAGAAAAATATTAGTAGAAAACTCACGTTTTCATCAAGTCAAACCATCTCAATTGAGTATGGCAATGGAGAATTTCCGTAACTTGGTATTGTCCATAACCGTATCACTCGTATACGTACACACAAATTGTCGATGGTAGAATTGATGTCTGCAATTTTATGAATACCAGCCATTGGAATAAGTAGAGAGATTTTGAATATATGTAAAAAAATGGATTGATACTTTAAATTGTGGTGCTTTACATCTCTCATAACTTATACTTTTATAGTTTACTCATAACTAAAATTTTTTAAATTTGATTGACTTTAATTTAAATCAAATTTAAAATTTAAAAAATAACAACCTAAGTAAAACAATCCAAACAAATAAAATAATTTAAATTTAAAAAATAACAACCTAAGTAAAACAACCCAAACTTAAAATTTGAAAATAACAACCTAAACAAATAATAATTTATAATTTATAAATATAAATTTAAAAATTTTTAGTGATGACACCTAAGCAAATAAACTCTCAGACTCAACGTATGAGCGCCACGTCAGCAAATGAGCTCCCCATTTATATTACTATAAAGAATAAAGAATAAAGAATAAAGAATAAAGATAAAGATAAAGATATTAAAAATTGCTAATAATATTAATTAATTACGATCGAGTGAAACAAAAAAGTGGAAGTAATAAAAAAATACCATTAAAGATAATTTAAGAAATTGAATATAAAATTAAAAAATATTTTTTATCTATTAGAATTATATATGAAAATAACGAGTATTTTGAATATAAATTTTTATCTCCATTTTAAATTAAATACTATTAAAAAATAATAAATAAATTTAATAATGCTTATAAATAGTTAATTTGTAATTAACGTTTAGAAATATTTATCTTTATTTTGTTATACATAATTTTTAAATATATTATTTAATTCAAATTTATAAATTTTATACGTTCTAAAGTTAAATAAATATTAAAATTTTTTATATTTGTTTTTAAATATTTTTTATTTTTAATTTTTAAATTATTTCATCAAATTTATAATTTTAAAAATAAAAATATATAAATTAAGCTAATATATACGGAAAGAAGAGTAAAGCATAGTTGTAAAAACCAGACCGGACCGGCCGGTTCGACCGAAAAACTAATGAACCGAATCCTATACTACCATACTGGTCTGGTATTTGAACCGCATAAGAAATTGAACCGGTCAAATTCGGTGTGAACCGGTCAAAACCAGTGAGGTGATATGACCGAACCGTTTGGAAGAAAATATTTTCAAAATGCTTGAGGTAGGGTTCGAACCCTGTCCTCAAGGAAACCAAAAAATTTCACAACCACCAGAAGACTATATTTTATAATAAAACTAGTGTTAAACCTGTGCGATGCACGGGCTTATATTTAAATTTGATAAATTAAATTAAAAATAATATTTTATAATCATATATTTTTTAAATTTAGTATAACACTATCATCATCGTTATATAATAAACGTGTTAAATATGTTATTTTATCTTTATTCAAAGTAAAATATGAATAGAAGAGTTCGAAGTTTATAATATTCTTGAACCATAAGGAGGGAGATAAAAAAAAAGAACATATATAACTATAATAATAGCATGTTAATTTTACCCTAAATTTTATATCAAAAAGCTAATAAAAATTTATCAACAACCTAATATCTTACTAACTTCATTAGAAAATCATTGGATGTTGTGCTCCTTGTTACACATTTCATTTCAAATTTGAAAAAAGAGTTATAGATAAATTAGTTATATCTATAGTAAAGATTTGTACAAAAGTGTAAATCATAACATGCTATTAAAATGAAAATAATATTATTCTTACCTAAATATTATTAAAAACCTCTTTGAACACGACATTTGTTGTTGATGACTTTGGATTGCCGTCTTCGTTTAGAATTAAAACCCTGAGACCACTGCGACTCTTAACTCTTGACAAAGCAACATAAAGTTGTCCATAGATGAACATTGATTTTGGCAAATAAAGCCGTACATGTGATAATGATTGATCCTGACTCATGTTAATGGTCATTGCAAAGCATACTGTTAATGAAAATTGTCTCCGTTGGAACTTAAATGGCAATCCTGAATCTGAAGGGATCAAGTTCATTCTTGGAATGTACACTTTATCTCCAATATTTCTACCGCTCACTACCGTCGCTCCAATTACGTTGCTGCCAAGTTTGTTAACTATTAATCTTGTCCCGTTGCATAAACCTGAAGTCTTGTCTATGTTTCGCAGTAGCATTACAGCGACTCCTGGCTTCAAAGTCAACTTGTGATTGAGTAGTCCCGAACATTTGATGTCATTTAGAAACTCTGATGTGAACCACTCTTGTTTTACATCTTCATTCTCATCAGCTTGACATGTTGTGTCAGAGCTCAAATACTCCTTTTCCATCCCTGAAAAGATTGTCAAGACAAAATCGTTTACCTTCTCGACACTCTTAAGTGTGGGTGCAAGAATTGCTCTACTCTGAAAATATATGTAATCTGACATGTTTTGCAACAAATTTGGATATGCAAAGTCTACCAAATGAGAGAGAGGATCATCAGTAGTTGTAATCAATAGATCATCTGAAATTTTAACTTCTGATTCATCACCAACAACAGAGATAATATTTCCATCACCTTCATCAAGTATCTAATTAGCAAATATCTTCATTTCACCTTCAGATTCAGGATTGCCATTTAAGTTCCAACAGAGACAATTTCCATTAACACTATGCTTTGCAATGACCATTAACAAGAGTCAGGGTCAATCATTATCACATGTAGGACTTTATTTGCCAAAATCAGTGTTCACCCATGGACAACTTTATGTTGCTTTGTCAAGAGTTAAGAGTCGCAGTGGCCTCAGGGTTTTAATTCTAGACGAAGACGGTAATCCAAAGTTATCAACAACAAATGTCATGTTCAAAGAGGTTTTTAATAATATTTAGGTAAGAATAATATTATTTTCACTTTAATAGCATGTTATGATTTATACTTTTGTACAAATATTTACTATAGATATAACTAATTTATTTATAACTCCTTTTTCAGATTTGAAATGAAATGTGTAACAAGGAGCACAACATCCTATGCCAATTGCTTTTCTAATGAAGTTAGTAAGATACTAGATTGTCGATAAATTTTTATTAACTTTTTGATAAAAAAATTTAGTGTAAAATTAACATGCTATTATTACAATTATATATGTTTTTATTTTTTTCATGTCTCCCTCCTTATGATTCAAGAATATTATAAATTTCAAACTCTTCTATTTATATTTTACTTTGAATAAAGATAAAACAACATATTTAACACGTTTATTATATAAGGACGATAATAGTGTTATACTAACTTTAAAAAATATATAGATATAAAATATTATTTTTCAAAATGCTTGAGGTAGGGTTCGAACCCTGTCCTCAAGGAAACCAAAAAATTCCACAACCACCAGAAGACTATATTTTATAATAAAATTTATGTAAATTATAATACATATAGATATAGATATCTTCTATTAAATAGTTTACTTTTATTTAATTTATTTTAATTTTAATTATAAACTCACTCATTTTTAAATTA
Organism: Arachis hypogaea; assembly: GCF_003086295.3. Taxonomy (NCBI): domain Eukaryota; kingdom Viridiplantae; phylum Streptophyta; class Magnoliopsida; order Fabales; family Fabaceae; genus Arachis; species Arachis hypogaea. Next base: position 99,809,390 of record NC_092036.1, read on the forward strand.
ATTATATTTTTATTTAATAATAATGATAAACTCACTTATTTTTTTATAATTATATAATATTTATTAATATTATTTTTTAATAAATACTTATAATATACAATAGTATAAAAGATATAAACTAATTAATAAATTATTAAAATTTAAAAATAATAGTTATTTTAATATAAAAATAAAATAAAAATATTTATGATAGAATAAAAATAATAAAATATTTATTGTTCATGTTCGATAATATTTTAAAATAACTTGATATTTCAGAAACCCATACTCATTACCCTAACTACGCCGTGACGCTGTTGTCCTGGTTGGCCTCCGCGACGATCTCCGATCCTCTGGCGTTTACTGACGACCTTCTCTGTGACATCTCCTCCGGCATCGATCTCCATCGACGACATCTCCTACAGCGGCGATTTCATCCGGTGTCGTCTCCTGCAGCTTCCTCTCCTTGTCGTCCTCTGTGTCTTCTCCGCCAAAATCGTCAACGCCTTCCTGTTCGACGATCCAGGTTAGCTTCCTTTCCTTCCTTTCCTCTCCTTTCCTTCCTTTTTGACGAGTCTCCCCTTTCCTTCCTTACCATTCAGATCCGCCGCTAGGGATTGCATTCCGCAGGAGAGGAATTCCTTTGTCAACTTCCAAGCCAAAACCGGTGTAGAGGTTCGTTCCTCCTCTTACTGTATCGCAATACATAATTTGGACGTTTTGTCCGATTTCAACTTTTAGGGTTCGGAAGAAACTTTTGAAAGTGACGAGCAATAATTTGATTGAGAAAATAGTTAAAGGAAAATAATGCTCCTAAACTGTAGATGGTTATTGAATATGAAATGCTTTGAAGTGGTAAACATTGTGTTTCACTGGTTGGTGAATTAGCAAATCACCATTTCTTTTTTGTGCTTGTCATTGTGGGGGAAGAAAAGTATTTTCGAATGGTTATTGGGTTGATCAGTTTATCACATTGGCAAGAATAAGATTGTTTTTGATATTGCAGAATGCAGAACTGTGTCTGGTGTTGCTGGACCGTTGGATACTCTTGATAAAGTTAAGGTAATGACTAGTTTTGATGCTATGCTCATTGCATATTCTAGAATTTTGAACTTTTCTCAATGAAATGTATCACTTTCTGTGCGGTGTGACTGAATTTTATACTGATCAACTGCAATAGGGACCAAAATTTCAAGAGATTGTTAAACTAGAAATTAAACTTTCTGTTTCTTGTGTAATTATTTGAACTAGAAATTAAACTTTCTTTCTTGTGCAGTGATCTTAGCAACAACCACATTGGAGGGCCATTCCATTCACTGTGTAATAAACATTGTGAATATAATGCTTAAAAAATAAATTATAAACATTGTGAATATACTGCTTTTGTGCTGTGTGCAGGCTGCCATTGTGAATTCACAGACCCTTGAAGAAGTTGCAAGACTTAAAAAGGTCCTTGCTTTTCTAGATCTGATGTTCACTTGTTCAATTTTGATTTTCGCTCTCTGCTGTTTACTTCTTAGATGACCCTTTCTTCTGATTGCTCATTTTTGTAAAGAGAATCTGTTGTCCTTTTTATTCCTCCTCTGCTGTCTAATTTTCTCTTTAATCCCAAAATAAAAAAATCATTGAGCTGGTGTGAGTATATTATTGTCACCATAATTTTTGTTATTGTGAAAGCCATGTTATAGTTTGACAGATTAAGTAAATGCATTGAATGAGTTTCCTTTGTCCCTTTTGTGTTTCTTGTGTAGTTGCATTAGCAATTTTTCATGCTTAAAACCTACTTTACTTGTACAATATACTTGTTTGTTTACCTTTTCAAGAATTTTGTATTTGTCTTTATCCTGATTAAAGGTCAGTTTGTACGGTGTTTCTTTCCTTTACATATGTAATATGTAATTCACTTTTTGTTTTCTTTACCTTTTCTTCTTCCCTAAGTCGAGTATCCTATTCAAGTATTCATAGATACGAGGTTATTGTATTGATCATTTCAAACTTATTTTCTAATTATTTCAATGTTTGATTCTATATAAACATTCTTCAGTGTTCTAAGTAAATATTTTCTAGCTCTTCTTTATCACCTTTATGCCTTGAATTTTCTGAGTCCATATACTTGGCATTTATCATTTTAGTATGTTGTTTCTTTTATCTTTCTCCTTAACTTGTGGTGATCCAGTACACCTTAAAAATTGAGATTGAAAATTTTCAGGTATATGTGAAATTTTGTACTGAAAAGAACTCATTCATGAATCTTTTCACCCACAATTGAAACTTATTATATCTCAATTCTGTTGGTTATTTATTCAAATTAGTATTTTGTTCTGTGGACCCGCTGTTACCTTGTGCCCATTTATGGAATCTGTTTGTCACTTAGCGTATGCACACACTATAACAGAAATTTCTGTTGCCCTGAAGCCTTGCGATAGCAGTAAATAAAATTGACCATTTTGTTGTGACAATAATATACTTGTTGATTTGTAGGTTAGGGACTTAAGCTCTCATCTGAATGCTCTAGCAGAGTCAGAAACAGAGGGTGTCCAAGGAGCTGCTGCGGTTTTTAATCAGGTCCCCCTTTAGAAACATAAACACAAATATGAAGGCTATGCTATAGACTGGAGTCTTCTTGTTCCCGGAGCCGGAAGGCTTGTATCTGGTAATATTTGGTTATTTCTTTTTCTCTGTTTAGCTACATTTTATAAACATTGAATATTGACAATACTCGATTTGTTGGGCATACTGCTAGTGTTAAAGATCTGCAAGTTATATTGGGGGTTTATGAGACCTCTTAACTGTCAAATAGCAAGAGCACATGTTCTTTGTGATGTCATTGTAATTTCTAGTAATGAGAAGAACCGCGTTTCCCTAATTTCTTATTAACTTCACTTTGATATATATATATATGTAGCCATTTAACTAACAGCAAAATTGAGCAGTGTTTTCTCTGAACTTGTGTCTATTTCTCTCTGTTTCAAATTCCAATTACTTAGCTTCCTTTGAATTGTAGTTTTCATCATCTATTTTTTTTAATTAAAAATAAATGATAATCTCAAGTTTTTTTCCGTGAGACTGAGACTTAGATCCACCACTCTCTGATTCAGGTTAATTTAATTTATTTATTTATTTATTTATAATTAAAATAAAATGTGTAAGGAACCATCACTATCTCATTGGATTCAATACCCTAAAGCAGTAGTAGTTCATGCTTAGGGTTTCAGCTTTTATTATAATAATTATTGCTTTGTTTGTTTATTTTAATTATTTTTTGTCTCTCTTCCAATTAGAAGTACTCTAGAGCAATGGCAATAGCAATCTCTATCTTTGAAACTGTTGCTATCAACAAACAACATTGTAGTGTGTCAAACAGTGAGATATATAGATATGGGTAATTTCATATGTGTAACATGTGCTTAATAACATGAATTATGTGATCAATAATCTGCTTAGTTTACTTAATTAATCAATGGCTTGCTATGTTATGTACATTATATAATAACAAATTAACAAGTTGGTTAATGGGTTTGCTTTGAGTATTTATGCTGGGATGGTTGTCAGAATAAATAAATCTTTGAATGGCATGTAATAGTTATTCATATGGCAAAGGAAACAGTTAGCATAAATCATACCCTTTAAATCCAAGTCTCTTCTTGTTATGTGGGGTGCTTTATTGTTACCTTTTTGGCTATTACCTATTGAAATGTCATGAAGTATGATATACAACTCTGATTAAAACCTACTTCTTAATAACTTGATTTAAATTTGATTAGTATAATAAATCAACTTTGAAATGGTATACCTAGATAGTGGTGTAAGTTATCTTTCTTTGACCATAGTCAATATTTTATATTTATATTTTTTGGGCATAACACCCAGTTGCTAAACCCAAAAGGATATCAAGGCATAGTTCAATTATTAAGCTTTTTTTGTGCAAAGTTCAAAACAAATATTTAGTATTCTCCTTTTTTTTCTCAATTGTTAAGCATTCTCCTTTTTTTTTCCCAACTGTTAAGCTATTTGGACTGCTGTCTAACATTAAAAGCAACAACAGTAATATGAAGCAGTAATTAAATTAAAGTTCTCCATCTTCAGGATTGAATGCTTGATTTTGTAGGTCCTCGGATTGATCGTCGTTGTCGCTCTCTGTCTTGTTACCACCCTCCGTTTGCTCATAGTCGCTGGCGACAGAAGCAGTAGGTTCTGGGGCTGGTCGTCTTTGTCATCTCCTTGCTCCGAGTCTCACCATCAGCTTCCTTCACGCAACTAAAAGTTGGTCCCCGATTTGGTGAGTTCCAACAAATTCCCCTGTTCTTTCTTTCTCAGTTTTGTTGCTGTATAATACATGACTACATTTTGATTTTGTTGTTGAAAATATCACTGAACTAGTATTTTTGCTGCTGAAAATAATCACTGGTATGAGTTTGTTACTAACGCTGCACTTGCTTCAACTAGGATTATTAGTATCAATGGAAAACCATCAATTGTATACTAACAAGGATGAAGTTAAAAGAGTAGAAGAGGGTCGCATCATTATTTCAGATGCAATATTGGGCACTACTAGAAGAAAAGTTAAAGTTTTAGAAGTATCAAATAATCACATAGAAGAAGTTCAGAGACAGATACGGTGTTTTGATAATTCTTTGAGACTCTCATCCCAACATTTTTTACAAGGGCTTGTTTATTTTTGCGAGGGGGAGACATGGGTTTTTATTTACCAGCATTATGACAATGACTTAGCTGATATCTGGGTCGAGGATTGGGACAAATTCAAGCTTTATCTAAAGCAATTTTTACAAGCTCTCGCAATATTATATGAAGGGAATAATATGTATCATGGGAACATAAAAGATTATAGTTTGGTAATAAGTGGGGATAGAGCTTTTGTTAGTGGAGTTGAGGGAAATCATCTTCCTGATGGTTTCCAAGATCAATTTTTTACTGATGAGATGGAGGCTCTACGTGAAGTTTTATTACAGAATCTCGATCAATCTCCAAAGGAAATCGATCTGTTTTTAGACTTTGTATCAACGTAAGTTAATTTATTCTTTTAGTTAGTATATGATTTTTATTTGAATTTTGTTTATATTTTATAGCTAACATTTATTATTATTATTATTTCAGGTGTGAATCATGGAATATGATTTTTTGTCATCCGATTTTCTTAGATTTTCAACATAAATTATATTATTTTCTTATTGCAAACCAATATTTAAATGAGCATTTAAGAGGTATTGCCTACGCTCAACAGCTGTCATCAATAATTGAAGGGCTGCTTCAAAACTGGGGGGTATATAAGGTAAATTGGCTCAATGGAGTGAACCGAGTGAACGATCCGGTGATGATGCAAAGATTGAACAGTGGAAACTATAGAAATTGTGGTACTGTTACTCTTGTGTTTCTTCGATTTGTAAGGAACTGTATTGCTCACCTTGACATGAGGGTAAATTATTTTTTTTATATTTATACTTTAAATTTAATTTAATTATAGTATTTTGATATTTTCACAAAAATAAATATTATCTAAATATTGTTATATTTTTTTAAATTATATACTAAGTATTATTTTATTTTTTTATATAATTTTTTTTCAAACAGGCAAATGTTGCGGTGTTTCAAGAAGCTAAAACTTTGGCGAGAAATATTGAAGAATCCTACCCTTATTTTCTATTTGCATTACATGATGCATTTGTGCAAAACGGAATTTATATATTTGATAAGCCCTAATGGCTTATCTAAAGCTTTCCAAGCTGCCTCTGCGTGCACTAATTCAGCTATTATCTCGAACTTGGTATGATGATGTTCTTTAAGCATAAACAACTGTTCTCCTAGATATTGGCATCTTAATTCATGTTACCATTTGATATTGAAATAATGCGATGGTTTATGTATTGTCTTGTCTCACAAATTAACATCAGCAGTAATAACAGAGTAATTTTTGTTGCAGAAATCCACTGTTGGGTTGTCCTAATTGCAGGACATCTTAATTATAACATCATTAATCTTCCTTCCACATTTGAATTATTTATTGCTTGTAGTGAGTTTCTTTTGTTTTTTTTTTCAACCTTAAAGCTTATAAATGTAATGCAGCAAAAGAGGCTGTTGGAGCAGAAGATACCCCCTTGGGAGGTTGGTCTGTAAGGTTGCATTCTGTTGCCCAGGGAACTCTGAATGTTCCAGGATTGAGCTTAGGAGTTGGTCCAAAAGGAGGACTTGGTGAACATGGTGATTTTGTATCTTGACAGTTCATTCTTACAAAGGTGTCACTCGCGGAAAGGCGTCCTGAGAATTACGAAGTAAGTGAAGACAACTAGTAATATAGAAAAATATGTGTAAATGCTTTGGGAAATCTATCATCGTCTAACATAAGAATGTATGCATCGAGTTGCACAACTAGTTTCTGGAATTTAGTTCTGATATATCTAGAACAACACACACATTATCAGCTTTTTATAATTTGAAGTACATGCAGATTTGTTGACCACCTATTTTGTGTATTGTTAAGGGCCTATATATTTAAGTTGTCATGTAGCAAGCAGCATCATTCTTTGTTTATCCAGGGCAAAATAGGATTTAAGGAAGAATGGAAGTTTTATACAACTTCAATTAATGTACAATTTTGTGTATGTCAATAGTTTTATGTAGTCTTTATGCATATCGGACTGAACCTGCTTTATATCAGTACATTTCTATCTCCATGTAAGATGATTTTTACTTGGAGAGCTTATATCATATATTGGGAATTTTCACTACATGTGTGCAGGCTGTTACTGTTTGTCCTTTGTCTTCAGTAAGCTCCCTTGTTCGGTTTGCTGAAGAGCCCCAGATGTTTGCAGTTGAATTCAGTGATGGATGCCCTATCCATGTATGCAATGTTATGCTATTGCAATTATGAAATTTTATGCTCTGAAATTTCTCATTTGTATGGTACTAATTGTAGGCTGTTTGTGATGCAATTCAAACTGAAGTAGGTAGATGTAACTCATCTTGGTTAAGAATTTCGACTATGGCATGTATAGATGGAAGTAAAGTATGGCAGTTCATTTGCTAGTTTAATTGCGTAGAATCTTGATATCAATTTTAAACATTTTACCATACTGAGGCAAATGGTTATATGGTATATTTTTATTTTCCAAAATAAAGAAATCCTGCATTGTCTAAGTGCATCTTTGAGTTTTGGTGATGTTTTGTGCAGGGTCAATGTGCCATAATTGTATTGCCAAGGTTGACAATGCCTGGTCATCGGATTGATCCTCCCTGTGGAAGTGTTTATTTGCAATATGGTCAGCAAAAGTCAGTTGCTGGTGCTGAAAGTGCTTCAAAGCATTTGAATTTTGAAACATTTAACAGCAGCTGCCAAGGATGCTGTTGCTGAAGGTGGTTCCATTCCTGGATCAAGAGCTAAACTATGGCGAAGAATAAGGGAGTTCAATGCATGTATACCTTTTAGTGAGGTTACCTTGGCCTTGATTACTATGCTTCCTGCAGCTCCAAATCTTCCTCCAGAATCTCCTCCTTTGCCACCCCGTCACCAAAAGCTGCTGCAACTGTGATGGGTTTTATTGCTTGTTTACATCGACTACTTGCATCAAGAAGTGCCGCATCACACATGATGTCTTTTCCAGCAGCAGTTGGAAGGATAATGGGTTTACTTAGAAATGGTTCAGAGGGTGTTGCTTCTGAGGCTGCCGGGCTTGTTGCAGCAGTCATTGTGGTGGGCCTGGTGATGCTAATGTGATGGATTCTAAAGGAGAGTGGCACGCAACAATTATGCATACGAAGTCCGTATTGTTTGCTAATTAGAGTTATGTCATTATTCTTGTCAACAGATTGAAGCCTACGTCAGTATCACCTTTGCTGTCAATGGCTGTGGTTGAAGTGCTCGAGGCTATGATTTGTGATCCACATGGGGAAACTACTCAATATAATGTTTTTGTTTAGTTGTTGCGCCAAGTTGCTGGGTTAAAGCGTCGTTTGTTTGCACTATTTGGTCATCTTACCGAAAGTGTTAGAGAGACAGTAGCTGTTATTATGCGATCAATTGCTGAAGAAGATGCTATTGCTGTGGAGTCCATGCGAGAGGCTTCTGTGCGTGATGGTGCTTTGTTGAGGCATTTATTGCACTCCTTTTTCCTTCCTGCCGGTGAACGCCGTGAAGTTATTGACAACTTGTTGCTCTTTGGGCGGATTCCTATCAACCCGCTTTGGAGCTATTGTCTTGAATTCTGCCTCCCGGACTTGTTGCTTATTTGCATACACGCTCTGATGGAGTTCAACGTGAAGAATCAAATCAAGAGGAGTCATCAACCGGGAGAAGAAAACGACGCTTACTTCAGCAGAGGAAATGTCGCATTGGGAGAGGACTACAAGTGCAAGGGCAATGGCAATTGTATATGAGCAGCACTACAAGACTGTTGGTCCTTTTTCAGGCACAGCTCACATTACTGTTCTCCTGGATAGGACAGATGACAGATCTCTGAGACACAGACCTCTTTTTCTTTTGAAGGTCTTTGTAAATTTAATCTACTTATTCTTTCTTGTTTTCTCTTTCCTTTTGGTGATTTCACTTTACAAGCTCTACTCAAAGTTAAATTCAACTCAATTTCAGGCTTTGATGAAGGATTTAGCTAATGTAGAGGCTTATGTTCTAGTTGGAGCCTGTGTATTAGCTGTCAATCTTCTTACAGTGGTCCATGAAACTTTGGAGAGGACAGCTATTCCTTTGCAATCAAATTTGATTGCAGCTACGGCTTTTATGGAGCCACTCAAGGAATGGATGTATATTGACAAAGAAGGTGCTCAAATTGGACCTGTGGAAAAAAGATGCTATTAGAAGGTTATGGTCCAAGAAGGCTATTGATTGGACAACAAGGTGTTGGGCCTCTGGGATGCTAGATTGGAAGAAGTTGCGTGATATTCGTGAGCTTCGCTGGGCACTTGCCCTTAGAGTTCCAGTCCTTACCCCACCTCAGGTAGAGTCATCATCTTTGGTGGAAGATATTCATACAAACATCAATTGTTCTGTAAATATTTTCTCTATCTCGAATTCTTTATTATTTCTTGTCTGATATGTGGCATGAATTGGCTTTTTTTTTTTGCTATTAATCTTTCATGGCCTGAAACCTTATTATTCTTGATGACTTGAATTTATTTATTTTTGGTACAAAAAATCTAATGAGAAAAGCAACATATGTTTAGGTGCCACTATCTTCAATCTCCTATAATAACTTATTTACCAATTACAATTCTATATTTAATTTGCTTACATTTGCAAAAATTTACCCAACTATTCTCTTTGCCGCAAAATTATTTTTTTAGCCTCAAGTTTCTGTGCCTGTTATATTCTTCTGAAAATTGGCATGTTCATTTAGATGATGCTGGAGAAATTGTTACTCCAACTCCTGGAGTAAAACGAATCTTGTCAAGTCCATGTTGCCTTCCTCACATTGCACAGGTACTTCAAAGGTTTCTCCTTATTATTTGGCCATGTATGAAAATATGTTTGTTCTGTGGTATACTACTACTTTAATAAAATTTCTTTTTCAAAGATTATAGGAATTGTCTCCTTGCTTGTTAACCTTATCATATTTAGTTCAAGTTGTCTGTTGTTTACTATGTGATAGGTATGGTTTCAGTTGATTTTTAGTATTTTCTACCCTTCCAATAATTCACCACTCTCTCGGCTGCGCTGCTATTCGCTTCGCTCATAGCTGCTTGTTCGCTTATATGGTCTCGTCTTCGTAGCTCTCAAGCTTTGCTTATAATATTTAAATCTATTTTTTATTTTTCTTTTCATTGTTTTCCCTCTTTTGTTGTGTGTGTTGGGGGGTGGGTTGTTTTATGAATTCAGGCCATTCTCTCTGGGGAACCAAGTATTGTTGAGGCAGCTGCTGCATTGTTGAAGGCTATTGTTACCAGGGATCCCAAGGCCATGATACGTCTATACAGCACCAGTGCATTTTATTTTGCACTGGCCTATCCAGGATCTAATCTACTTTCAATTGGGCAACTCTTTACCGTCACCCTTGTCCACCAAGGATTTCATGGTGGCGAAGAGGCTGCGGTTTCAGCTTCATTGCCTTTGGCAAAACGCAGTGTTCTTGGTGGACTTCTTCCTGAATCTTTGTTGTATGTATTGAAGCGCAGTGGTCCAGCAGCATTTGCTGCTGCAATGGTATCAGATTCTGACACTCCTGAGATAATATGGACTCATAAAATGAGGGCAGAAAATTTAATACGTCAAGTATTGCAAATTAAGGTCTGATGTGTATGGTTTTTTATAGAATACAAGTGTACTTCCCAAACTACCTTTCCGGTATTGTTCATGCGGTTCGGTTTATCCCTGTTCACTGTATTTATCAGGTTTTGCAACACCTTGGTGATTTTCCACAGAAATTGTCACAGTATTGCCATGTTTTGTATGACTATGCCCCAATGCCTCCAGTTAAATACCCTGAACTTAGAGATGAAATGTGGTGTCATCATTATTACTAGAGGAATCTGTGTGATGAAATCCGCTTTCCAAATTGGCCTATTGATGAGCAGCTTGCAAGATCCTTGAAATATCCTTGGATGATGTATCCAGTGATGATGTAAATAAAAAGCACTATTCGGAGGTATCAGATGAAACATCTAGCTAATCAAAGCAAATTGAAAATATCGACGAGGAAAAGTTAAAGCGACGATATCGAAAACTTGCTATGAAATATCATCCTGTCAAAAACCCTGAAGGAAGGGAGAAGTTTCTTGCTATACAGAAGGCTTATGAACGCCTCCAGGTAAACATAGTTTGCATGTTACAAGCTTATTTGGATTCATATATCAATAGAAGTTACTAGGATAGCGTGATATTCAGCACAACTATCCTCGTGTTGAAGTTAACTGCTTGTTATTTTGAAGTCTTCAAATGCCCATGGGGACATGTTTTGTTGTCTTAACTTCTTAATTTTTGATATGTAAGTATATCATGCAAACAAGTCCATGTACTTTCTTTAGTGTGAGAAATGAGAAATGGTGTGATAGCCCCTTGTCACCCAGATTGGGAGAGTTTTGTAGATGCATAAACTGTTTTGTTCTTTTCTCCTTTTGCAAGCCAGCTATAGACAGGCTGTTATATGCATGCACAGATTTGGGGTGGCAAAATCATGATGTATGTTAAAATTTCTTTTTGCTTCTTGGGGGAATTTATGTGATATAATATCATTTGCTTGCAACAGTAGGTTTTTATATCCTAATTCACTGAATATTTACCTTTTGCGAACTGTATCTTAGGCTACCATGTAAGGATTGCAAGGTCCTCAGCCTTGGAGATTGCTTCTTTTGCTGAAGGGGACAATGCATTTTATACAGAAGATATAGAGACATATTGGAGCTATTCAAATATGCTGGCTATCCCATGTTGTTAAGTGCTGTTACTGTGGACAAGGATGATAAGAATTTTCTTTCTTTCAGATGGAGCACCTCTCCTTGTTGCAGCATCAGAGCTTGTTTGCCTGGCGTAAAATTCCATTCTAGCTCATGCTGCTCGTTGACTTTTATTGTGGCCAGATGTGCATCTTCATTGAATGGAGAAGAGCTGGTGAGAGATGGAGGAGTGCAACTTCTTGCAACTCTTCTTTCCCGTTGCATGTATGTTGTTCAACCATCTACTCCTGGAAATGAACCACAAACATCATGCGAACATTTTCAGTTCTTAGTCAATTTGAGGCTGCCGGATCTGAAATACTTGAGTTTTCTGGGCTAGTTCCAGACATTGTGCACGGCACTGAGTTTGAGCTTCTACCAGGAGCTGTTGATGCTGCTCTACAGTCTATTGCCAATGTTTCTGTTTCATCTGAGTTGCAGGATGCTTTATTGAGGGCTGGTGTTTTATGGTATGTCAATTATTTTTTTTTTTGGGGATAAAATGCTTGGTATTTCTCTCTCAACTATAGGTATGCAGGAGGATGTCCCATGTGAGTTTAGGGCTTAGTTAGCAAACTTGGTGTTTATATGTGCCTGTGTCGCCAAATAGCTTAAGTATTTATTTAGTAAGATGAGCTTTACCATTACATGAAAATTTACTGTGTATGAAAGTAACTCTGTAAACAGCTATCTACTAAGCTCTCTAAATTTTGCAAAGGCTTAATTTTCAAAGCTTACTATATATTACTTATGAAACTGATTGATCTCAACATCTGATTAGGTTCAAAACCCGTTTTACTAAGTTCATCCATACATGACAAAGATGTTTCATGTGTGCGCTCTTGGTGGAGCAGATAATACCAACAGTACTTATGCACTAGAGTGGTTAATTTTTTTTGAGAAATGCCTGGCATATTATTTGGCAACGATCTGTCCACTCCTATATCGGTGGAGCTAAAAAGGGAATGATGTATGTTAAGTCTAGCTATAATTCGATGATAATTTATGGTGGTATCATACTGTCTCCCTTTCTTATCATTTTTATGTTTAAAGTGTTGTGTCTAGTTGGGAATTGTCTAGCTATTCTATGTTGTAGTATTATCATAATTTTTGTGGGTTTTGAGCAGATCATTTGATAGGAGATACCTCTTTAAACCTAGCCTTTCCTTGTCTTTATCATTGCGGATTCAATCCTGGGTTCGTCTTTCTCTTGGGACTTCCATTTCTTTCGTAACCTTAATGATAGGGAATCCTTTCAACCTTTGGCTCTCTTAGGTATCCTTGATGATTTTTCTGTCTTCTAACCACTGACAATAGGATATTGTCTCTTGATTCCTCTGGTAGTTTTAGCTGTAAATCTCACTTTCAATTTTTAAAAAGAATTACAGATTGAAGAAAAATTTTGAGTAAAATGATCATGATAGTATTTCATTAAGCGGCAGCAGCAATTGCCATAGGAAATAGTTGACAACAGGAAATTTTATGCAATAAACTGAAATCAAAGATGCATCCAGTCCTGAAATACAAAAGGATGAGATGAGACAGGCTTTGAGAAACCATGTACATACACACTACGATGCGCAACACAAGTATATTAAGTAAAATTTGCATTCCAAATAGAAAATTAGATAATAACTATATACCTTAATGACAGATATCAAACCGGTCTTAAATTGTAAAACACCTAGTCCCTCACTGATAGGTTCCAAATTTTGGGACAATGAGTATGCATGCTTACATACTGCAAATAAGAATAAGATTCCATTAGAACAATTGTTAGGAACCTTAAGAGCTTCAATAACCGAATTAAAGCATATATTGGCACTCCCAAGCCACTATCTTATTTCAAATAACATATACATTTTCAAATTAGCACACAATTAAGCCATATGTTGATTTTAACCCATTTAAATTGTCAGCTAAATCACAGGCCAAGTTCGAATTAGCAACAAAGAACTCAATATTAACATCAATTTCATTTTATTGGGTAATTCTTTAATACTTCTTGTCTATATGGTTGATAACATGATATATAGTTCAATAAGGATGAATATGTGATCCTCCTTTTAGGAAATGTATATCCTATAGTCGGCCAATGACTTTCACAGTTATACTGTATCATGTTGAACATACAACAAAGACAATACACACAATTTTATAATAACTTCTATATCTAATGTTAGCCAAAGTAAGTGAATAAATTAATTGGTGCTATTTTTTTAATAAATTATGTATAATTTAAAACTTCTTTTAATCGTCTTTATCATCATCATCTTCTTCTTTCAAAAATTTTCATAATTCTTCTTATTTTATCCTTCTAGCAAGAATCAGTATCACGACTAAAAAATTCCGGTGTCAAAATTAAAAACTTTTTGTGTCACGGTTAAAAAATTTCGGTACTATTTTTTTAATAAATTTTTCACAACTCAAAAAGTTCTTTTCCTTTCCTTTCTCTGATTTCACCTTCCTAATAAGAACAAAAAAAAAATCAAACAAAAAAATAAAAAATGTTGCAATAACCACTAGGAGGAGGAAGAGGAGAGAAAAAAAAGAAAAGAATACGGCAACAACAAGACGATAATGAGGATAAAACACGCAAAGAAAAAAAAGAACATGAAAAAGAAGAATTGTATGATTCATGCACAGGATGTGTGAGTGATTTTTATTAAGTTTGTGCCAACTTAATAGGACTTGGTTGATAAAAATATTTAAATATATAACGAGACCAAAAATATATATATATAATAAATTATTATTTCTATTTATAAAAATTTAAAATATTAACAAATATATCCATTGATAAAAGAAATTAATTTTGTACTCATAAAAGATAAAAAGTTATTATTATTATTTATAAAATTTTAAAATATTAATAAAACTATACATGAATAAAATTAATACTTATGTATTTTTGTGACATCAAAACTATTTTTATGGGTAAAAAACTAAGGCCATGGATTTCTTACTCCTACTTTATTGTGGGAGTATAATTAACCACCCCTAAAATATTTACAAAATAAATCCCATTTTTTATTTTTGAAAGAATTAATAATTAAACATTTGCCCTATGTTCTTTTTGTTTTACACATTCTTCCTATTTCCTTTAATCTGCGTTTCAAAGAGAAGAATTCAAGCTCTGCTAGGGCTTTTGCCCCCCTCTCTCTGCTTCCCATCAATGTCGCTCGTTCTTTGTTCCTCCCCCTCCGCGGTAGCTCGCTCTCTGATCCTCTCCCTGCGCCGTGCTCGTTTTCTGATCCTCTCCATCCACGGGATTGCTCGTTCTCCCCTGCATCATTCTTGTTCTCTGATCCTCGACATGCAACACGCTACCGCCGCCGCCGCTAACTCGGGTCCACCACTTCATTGTTTTCTGTCGCCTCTCTATTCCTCTTTTTCCCCAGTGACTCTGATCTCTGTCCTTCTCCCTCCACCTCTGCCTCTGCGACCTACTCTTGTAAGGTTCTATTTTGTTTTTATTTTTGTTATACTTTATTTTTTTTTCTATGAAAATTTTATGTGAATTTGAATGTTCTTCGTTTGACAGAGTATTGAATGTTGTTTTGATTTCAAATGAATTTGATAATAAACTAGTGAAAAGTTTTAAAATGGATTAGGAATCCTTGATTATTCTTGAATGATTGAATTTGATTGTTGTGATTTGGTTGGTAGTAACTCTTTTGATTTCTAATTGAATAAGGTTCCTACTTTTTTGTGGAAGTAGGGCAATGATTGTGAAGAACTAAAATACAATACATGGTGTCTTGTATGATGGGGACATTTGGGTTAGTATGAGTTAACCAAACATTTTCCTTTATCAGTTAGTTTCACTTTCTATACTCAAATATTTCAAGCTTCAAAGTTCATGGCTCTCTTTTCGTGTTCTGTAGTTATGTTGCACCGGAGTATGCATGCACTGGAATGCTGACTGAGAAGAGTGATATTAATAACTTTGGGATACTTATTATTAGGGGTGTTCATGGTTCAGTTTTTTCATAAACTGAACTGAAACTGCACTAAACCATTTTAAATGGTTTAGAAACTGAACCAAACTACTTTGTCAAATAAGAAACTGGTTTTAAACCAGTTTATAATACAATGCACCAGTTTAAACTAGTTCATAAAAATAAAACCAGATTTAATTGAAAAAACCAGTTTAAATTGGTTTATAGGTTAAAACTAGTTTTAACTTTTAACATATATAAAATTAGTTTTTACATTTTCTCTCTTCCCCTCTCTCTCCCACTCTCTCTCTCTCCCTCTTTCTCTCCTCTCTCTCTCTCCCCATCTCCCTCTCTCTCCCCCCTCTCTCTCCTTCCCTTCTCTCTCTCTCTCTCTCTCTCTCTCTCTCTCTCTCTTCTTCTCTCCCTCTCTTTCCCCCTCCTCTCTCTATCTCCTTTCTCTCCCTCTCTCTCCTTCCCCTCTTCCTCTCTCTCTTCTTCTCTCTCTCTCTCTCCCTCCTCTATCTCTCTTTTCCTTTTCTCTCTCTCCCCCTTCCCCTCTTTCTCCCCTCCCCTCTCTTTGTCTTTCTCTTTTTCTCTCTCTCTTTCTCTTACTCTCTCTCTCTCTCTCACTCTCTCTCTCTCCCTCTTTATCCCTTTCTTTCATTCTCTCTTTCCCTCTTCTCCTTTCCTCTCCCCTCCTCTCTCTCTTTCTATCCCTTTCTCTCTCTCTCTCTCTCTCTCTCTCTCTCTTGCTCCCTCTCTCTCTTAACATATATAAAATTAGATTTTACATTCTCTTTCTTTCCCTCTCTCTCCCCTCCTCTCTCCCCTCTCTCTTTCTCTTTCTCTTTCTCTCTCTCTCTCTCTCTCTCTCTCCCTCTTTATCCCTTTCTTTCATTCTCTCTCTCCCTCTTCTCCTTTCCTCTCCCCTCCTGTCTCTCTTTCTCTCCCTTTCTCTCTTTCCCTCTCTCACTCTCGCTCCCCCTCTCTCTCTCTTAACATATATAAAATTAGATTTTACATTCTCTTTCTTCATCTCTCTCTCCCTCCCTCTCTCTCTCCTTCTCTCCCTCTCTCTCCCTCATCTCTCTCTCTCTTTCTCTCTCTCTCTCTCTCTCCTTTCTCCCTTCCCTCCCTTTTTCTCTTTTCTTTCCGTCTTCCTCTCTTTCTCCTCTTCTCTCCCTCCTCTCTCTCTCTCTCTCTCTCTTTCTCTCTCCCTTTCTCTCTCTCCTTCCCCTCTCACTCTTCCTCTTCTCTCTCTCTTCCCCTCTTTCTCCCCTTCCCCTCTCTTTGTCTTCCTCTCTCTCCCCCTTTTCCTTTTCTCTCTCTCCCCCTCTCTCTTCTTATCTTCCCCTCCTCTCTCTTTCCCTACTCTCTCTGTCCCCTTTCTTTCTCTCTCCTTTTTCTTCCTCTATTCCTTTCTCTCATTCTCTCTCCCATATCCCTCTTCCTCTCTATCTCTCTCCTTCCCTCTTCTCATCCTCTCTCTCTCTCTTCCTCTCTCTTTCTCTCTGTCTCTCTCCCTCTCTTCCTCTCTCTCTTGCACTCTTTCTCCCCTCCCTTCTCTCTCACTCTCTCTTTTTTCTATCTCTCTTTCTCTCCTCTCTTTTTCTCTTTTCTCTCTTTCTCCTTCTCTCTTGTTTTGGAGAAAAGAAAGGGAGAGAGAGAGAAAAGGAATATAGAGTGAGAGAAGGTTGAGAGAGAAAGAGAAAAAAAGAAAGGAAGGAAAAAAAGAGGAGAAACAGATAGAGGGGAGAGAAAAAAGAGAGAAAGAAGGGAAGGGGGAGAGAGAGAAATAGGAGAGAGAAAGAAAGAAAAGGAAAAAAGAAGAGAGAGAGAGAGAGGAAGAGGAAGAGAGAAGGGAGGGAGAGGAGAGAGAGAAACAAAAGGGGAGAGAGGGAAAAGAGGGAGAGAGAGAGAGAAGGGGGAAGGGAGAGAGGAGCAAG
Source organism: Arachis hypogaea (assembly GCF_003086295.3). Lineage (NCBI taxonomy): Eukaryota > Viridiplantae > Streptophyta > Magnoliopsida > Fabales > Fabaceae > Arachis > Arachis hypogaea. The sequence goes on from NC_092036.1 coordinate 99,826,650, forward strand.
GGAGAGGGGAGAAAAAGAAAAGAGAGGGAGAGAGAGCGAGAGGAAAAGGAGAGAAAGAGAGGGGAGGGGAAGAAAGAGGAGAAGGAGAGAGAGAGGAAGAAAGAGGGGGAGAGAGAGAGAGAAAGAAAAAGAAAAGGAGAGAGCGAGGAAAAGGAGGGAGAGAGAGAGAGGAAGAGAGAAGGGAGCAGAGAGAGAGGGAGAGGAGGGAAAGGAGAGAGAGGGAGAGAGAGAGAGAGCCGAAGAGAGATGGGAGGAGGAGAGAGAGGAGGGAGAGGAGAGAGAGAAAGGAAGGGGAGGAGAGAGGGAAATGAGGGAGAGAGAGAGAGAGGAGAGGGAGAAAGAGGAGAGAGAGAGGAAGAGAGACGGAAAGGGAGAGGGAGAGAGAGAGAGAGAAAGGAGAGAGAGAGAGAGAGAGAGAGGAAGGGAGGGGGAGAGAGAGAAGGAGGGAGACAAAGAGGAAAGAGAGAGAGAGAGAGAGAGAGAGAGAGAGAGAGAGAGAGAAGGGAGAGAATGAAGAAAGGGGAAAGAAAGAGAGAGAAGGGAGAGAGGAGGGGGAGAAAGAGGAGAGAGAGAAAGAGTATGTAAAAACTAATTTTAGAGTTTAAATAAAACCAGTTTTAATTTGGTTTAAAACTAAACTGAACCATAAAAACTGGTTTTTAATAAACTGGTTTTCATAAAAACTATGGTTTCAGTTCAGTTTTTTATTTAAAAAAACTGGTTTATTTATAATAGTTTCAGTTCAGTTTCAATTCAGTGAAACCAGTTTTTTTGCACACCCCTACTTATTATGGAAATAATTACCGGAAGAAGTCGCGTTGATTATAGTAAACCCCAAGGAGAGGTTAGAGGCTATAACCATTATTTTCTCTCTTTTGCTGTTTTCCTAACTAGAATTTGGTATATTTGCAGGTTAATTTAATTGAGTGATTGAAAATTATGGTTGGCAATAGAAAATCAGAGGAACTCATCGATCCGAACCTTCCTGAAAAGCCATTTTCAAAGGCCCTTAAGCTTTGCTCTGTTGGTTGCTCTTAAATGTGTTGATCCAGATGCCACAAAGAGACATAAAATTGGACACATAATCCACATGCTTGAGGCCGACAAGATCCTATTCCGTGATGTATGTTCTTTTCCTTTCTTGAACTCTTCATTATACATAACTGGAGAGCAAAAGCAAGATGATTCAGCATTACTATAATCTGATTCTCATTTATCACTATTTTATCATTCTTTCTTGTAGGAACGGAGGACTGGAGGGGAATCATTGCGATCCCATCGAAATTATCATCATGAGCAAAAGGACTCTAGCAAAGATAGAAAGCGAATAGGTGGAGAGATCACTAATCGAAGTGAAGATGATAATAGAAGTAAAAATCTTGTCCATCCCACTAGGTTGAGATGATAGTTATTAAATGGTAAATGTAGCTATGTATTTATTATTTTTGGCTTTAGTAGTTTGCCTATATTAATTTCTACCTCAATCTGGACAGCAATGTATATTTTTGCTGCATAATTTCCCCTCCCACCACAATTTGGGATTCATTGTATATTCATTCATTATTACTAAAAATCAAAATTTTGATGTCGTCCTTCTGCTTTATAAGACAAAAGTAGCTCAAGTGTTTTATAAAAAGTAATAATATTTTCAAGTTGCTCAAACTATAGTATCAAACTACTGTTGTCTCATTCTGGTCCCATCATAACTTATGGCCCCATCATAAATTAAGTGCTTGTCATTTTGTGAGTGTAGTTGTTATGAGCATTAGACAACAGAACATCAAATTTTAACGTGGGAAAAAACCTCCCAATATGAGAGAGAAAAAAAAAACCTACGCAAGGTAAAAGTTTTCACTATTTCCAAATCAAAGCTACAAACAAGTCTCAAAACTTACAAGCACTACTAAGCATACATGCAGAACTCTTGTACAAGAACATAAACGCATAAACTAAATGGTGAAATCAAGAACATAAACTCTTGTACAAGAACATAAACGCATAAACTAAATGGTGAAATCAAGAACATAAACGCATATACTAAATGGTGAAATCAATGATACAATAGACGGCGTTGCTTACGAACTTTTTGGCTAGAGAACTCGGATTGCAATCACACCTCAAAGTTGAAGGACTATGAGTGAAGAACTCCAGGTAAACCAGAAAAGAATTTAACCATCCAATCATTCATTTGTTCAGGTTAATACACTAATTGTGATGTAGAGGGACTCTCCAAAAAGTGTTTGCTTGGGCCTCACACAAAGGAAAATGATCATAACCTGCTTGATAAATACACAATGATGTATTATTCCTTTTTAGCTTCAAAAACAGAACCGAAAGGGACAAAATTAGCTTGAGAAAAGATTGACACAAAATAGTAATACTGCAATGCAAAATTTCACAGAAGTACTTACATGCTCACCAAGTTGCAACTGCTACAGAAGCTGCCTAATGCAGATTTTAATGGTTGAATCCAGAAAGAAAGTAGATCCTCGACCATAGCAGTTATCTATTTCTTGATGCCCCTGGAAAATCTATTTGAGTTGGTATTCATAAGAAATGTTACGAGATAGAGCAGTTTTAAAGGGGGAAAAAAACTAAAAATCTATTTATAAGTGATTTGCAAGTTTGAAAAGGATAATAACTTTCTAAGGGGGAAAAACTAAAAATCAAACTAAACTAATAAATCCTCAATCAGAGGCTTCAAAACTCAAGAAAGGGAGCAAATTGAGTTTATAGAACTTCTAAGATCATTCCTACTACCGAGTACCAATGCTATATCTTATGGTGCATGGAATATAAGTGATAATTCGAAAAGTTACTTACAGAATGTTGAATATGGATAATCATGATAGTAAGTACACTTCCTTCCTTCATCTTCTCTATAAGGAGGTGAAAGAATGTCTAGCACAGCACAAGGTGTTATTGCTGTGAGACAGTGCAGATTTCCACCATGCTTTGGATATAAAACCGATGTCTCGCATGGTGCAGTCATGACCTTATCAACAGCTAGCTTAGCCAGTCTAACAACATCAAAGAAAAATTACAACAAAATCATTTTAAAACATGGATGCAGAATAGCAAATTTTATAAGCCACTAAATATGATATCATATTGTTTGATAATGTTGATAAAAAGATCTCCTAAATGAGATATACAATTATGCAATTTTAAGTCCTCAACAGTAGTAGCAATTAGCCATAGGAAATTCTATAGAAAAATTATTAATCCCCCTAATACTCTTACTAATAATTCTCCCTAACTAATAGATTTAGAAAATCTTGAATGCTTTTTTTTATATATATATTTACATGCTCTCATACAAAAGTGTGGGACAAGACAAAAATGTGTTACAGCGACAAATTAGCAAAAAAATCTATTGTTCATAAGATTGAGAGTGCAATTCAGCTTTGACCTGTTGATTTTATGTTTATTGTATTTTTGCTTTTATGGAAGAATTGTTGGTCATTTTTGGTTTAATTGATCTGCATATATATTTACAGTGCATGATCAAGTAGCACAGAAAAAGTAGATTCAATGCAGAACAACCCCACCAAAAATTACTTACCAAGTAACTGAAACTTGACACAAAACAATCAGATAGCAATGCATGCTCAAGTAAGACAGCACAATTAGATGAAACGGAGAACAACCCACAAAAGAAAATCACTTAACCAAGTTTTGAAAATATAGAACACATCTATAAAAAAACAATTATTTCAACTTGTAGATAATGAATGTTAAAAGTCATTGATGCAATGCTCATAGAATCACAATGAATCAAACTATTTTAACACATATTAAGCTAACAAGACATGGTTTTCTCAAAGAGGATAACTCCACTGAGATACTGAAGAGCTCCAGGAGTGAAGAGGAACTCCCTGACAGTCCACCAGTTAGTTTTCAACTTTCTCAACATTGATGCTAGATAGACACTTGCCAATTGTTCCAGTTGACGCATCATCAGCAAGAATATACTTTCTGGGGGTGCCAAATTATGCAGCATTGGCAAAGAAAAATTCTTAAGAAAAAATTATACATATGATATGGTTTTGTTATATTTGATGCAAAGTTCTGATTCAACAAAAACGAAGGGAAGGGAAAATTGTACTTATTCAAATTGAGTTGGTTTGGTTAAATCAAAGGGACAAGTCTTTTTTTTTTTTTCAGAAAAAGTTTTCCAAGTCAAGTGAGATCTGAAATCTTCACACAAAGATCAGTCGCTGGTGAAGAAGAAGGACAGAGGTGGTCGCAAAGGCAGAGGTGGAGGAAGAAGGACAAAGATCAGTCGCTGGTGAAGAAGAGGGACAGAGAGGCGACAAAAACCAATGAATTGGTGGACCCGAGTGATGCGGCGGCGGCGGCGGAACCGTGTTGCGGCGGCGAAAGAGCAAGACCGTCGATGGAGAGGAACATAGAACAAGCAACAGTGAGTGAAAGAGGGACAAAAGCCCTAGTAGAGCAAGCACGGTGCAAGGAGAACGAGTAGCCTAGGAGGGAGAGGGAGAGGGAGAGAGAACGACGACGGTGATTGAAAGAAGGTTGCTAGATTTTTTTCTCCCTTCTTTGAATTTAGAATCAAAAGGAAAAAGAAAAATGCCTAATACAAATAAATTGAGGGGTCAATATCTAATTATAAATATTTTTAAAAATAAAAAGATGAGGTTCAATTTATAAATATTTTTAAGTGGGTTAATGATATTCCTACATAAAAATGGGAATAAAAAATTCGTTTTAGTTATGGATTCCTTAATCTCACTTTTATTTGAAAATATCATTAGTCAACACTAAAATAATTACAAAAAGAACCTCTTTTTTTTTTGTTTTTAAAAAAAATCAGTAATTAGATATTGACCCTCTAATTACTCTTTTTTACACATTGTTCTTTTTTCTTTAATTTCAGATTCAAAGTAGTGGTGAGAGTGAGACATTTGGTCTGCTAGGGTTTTGTTTTCCTCTTTCAATTACCGTAGCGGTGTAGCCATTCTCTCTTCCTCTCCCTCCGCAGTCTCTCTCGTTCGCTGCCGCCGCCTCGCAAGACGCCGCCGCCGCGCAAGACGCCGCCGCCACACTTGGAGGTTAGTTAATCATTATTTTTTTCTCAATAGTCAAGAAATTTAATTATGCTTGCAATGAAAACTTAGAAATCTAATCAGTATTTTCACTGAAAATAATTTTATTTGTATATGTATCTGGTCACTACCTCTATGGTAAATACTAAATTGAGCAGCACTATCTAATCTAGTGTAGTAGATGTAGATCAACTCAAACTTTTATGAACAGAAAAGAAAAGAAAGTTGTGGAGGCACGTGAAGTGCCATCAACTTCTGTGTATGTGTTGTGGCCAATGGCAGTGAAGGGTGTCTTTTGGATGCTTGCTTTTCTAGCTGCATAAACAGGTAATTATTGGAGAAAGAGAACCGTTATGCGTGACAATGTAAAATTGACCTCACCATTGTTTTATATTATTCATTTAACGTTTTATTATAATGCTGTTGAATGGTCCTTGTTGCTAAAACATTATTATACTTTACTGCTATTACTGCTGTAACCTGTAAGTGATTAATCTTTGTTGAATGAGACTTGATTAGTAAGCTGAGTTAATTGGAATTTCTAAGGGGGGACAAAATCTAAGATAGCATTAGCTTAGGCATGGTGGATGAACTCAATAAACTATTTATACTCAAATTGGTTTGGAATTTTGGTTTGGTTTGAGAAATCAATTCATTTTAAAATGTAATCAAACTAAACCCTTCTGGATCCTTCCAAGTTTCAGGGTCTCTATGGATGGCAAACACATTTACGTATACTATCGTCTTGGCTTCAATTTCATACCCTGCTATTCTGCTATTTTTGTTGAATTCTCTTGGTACCAATGGTGCAGGTGCATAATATCTTAATGTTTATTTGATCACTGCTTTCAGATAAACAAGCTTTTCAATATCTTCATCTTCTATGAATGGTTTCTTGCCATATAAACTTCGTATCTTCTTCCGAACGCAATCCTGCACGCTATAGAACTCGACACGGACATCAATATCTCACTCAGATTCGTGGTTTTCGAAGAACTCACGTGCTCTGATATCTTGCCTAACATTCTTTCCACTTCAGATTTTCTGATGTGGTAGAATCCAGAGATTCGCTTGGAGCTGAAGAAATGAACGACGCAGATCTTCCTGATTTCTCTCCAGTACTCGCTGCATGGAGAGAAAATCAAATTGAAACCGTTGTAAGAGAGTCTAGTGGTTCCGAGCGACGGAGGTCTGCTTGAAACGTCAAGATCATGGTCTTTGAGAACCTCCTTTGCGAGTTTCGGTGAGGAGATAACTATGGCTGGTTTGAACCCTATTTGAAGGGAGAATATGGAGCCGTAGATCTTTGAGAGGTTCCATAGTTGGAGATTGAGGTTGGAGCTGTCGAGTTGGTGGAGGTTTCCGATTATGGGAAGTGGTTTAGGACCTGGTGGTAGAGTGGTTCTTTTGTGTTGTTGTTTCTTTAAGTGATGAAATATCACTACTGCCATTAGAGGAATTGCAAGAAGAAGCAGATAATACAGAAATGAAAACATTGAGTGGAAGAAATTGAAGAAGCCAATGCAAGCTAAGGGTGACTAATTAGTTATAGAGAACGATCAGATACACTTTGCTGCTAAGAAAATTAAATATCTTACTATATATATAGAGTTAAACCTCGTAAAATTGATAGTTGAGAGTCGTTATTTTTTTTTGTAGGTATGAATTTGATATGATATGAAGTAGCCGAAGAAAATTCATAGTCCAAACGGAAGTGCAGTATATATTTTTTATGTTGTATATTCTGGTAAATCAGCAGAGAATTAAAACTTTATATTAAATTAATGTACTAGCAAGAGATGATATAAGACCAAATACTCTGAATAAGAAGACAATTCCAAGTCGAAAGAGTTGTTACAATTTATATATGAAGGCTGGTGTATGTGTAGCAATTGAAGAGTATGCAACTTTTGTGTGACTCTACTCTTACATTCGACAAGTGGATTCATACCCATTTTGACAAGTTACGTCTTGTTGAATCTATACTAAATCCACAACAATACATATCTGTTGGAATTCATTATTAATCTATTATCTCAGTTTATACAATGTACCAAAAAATACGCACGCTTTCTTGTCTCCTCAGATCAGAGGTGCCGCTTCATGAATTTTTTTTATAAAAAAATTATAAATAGACAATGAAAATACTAAACTTTGTGAATAATAAATGTATTATATGTTTAATTTAATAGATATGCAGATAATTATGTTTGTTATTTTTAATTGGATGGTTATTTCTTTTGATATGCATATGCCCTTCGATGACACTAAATTCAATTAAACCAAAGAAGTAATAAGATATCTCTTAAGAAGAATCGAGGGATAAATACATTACTGACAAATCTTGGAGATTAAGCTTCATAAACCTAACTACTAACTGTTATATCAGATTCATCCATGAAAGTATTGGATTTTCAATGTGTCATGAACATTAAATCTGTTTGCATTCTCACTGGTGGCTGAATCATGAATTCTCAGCCTATCAAATTTGGTACATCAATTCTGATCCAATTTCTATAGCAGCAATATAAGAACAGAAGATAACAAAACAAAAGGCTAAAACAGAAGTATCTTATTACAGATTTTAACTAAATACATTTCAATAGGAGGGTTATTTTGTTATTGTCATGTTTTAAGAAGGATGGACCTTGCCAGAAGAGATTCCCTTCCAAGCAGATTTCATGGAAGCAGTGGCTGAATTGAGTGCAGCCTCAATATACTTCTTGGAAGCAATGGAGGCAGCTTTCTCCATCAAATTTCCCATCTTTCTTGCACCCTCAGCAGTGTTAACTAGGCTCTCCATTTCAGCCTTTGACATGCTCTCAAGCTCCTCTTCGAAGCGCCGGAACTCGTCCATGGCACTTTCCGTGATAGAATCAAGGTAGTCCTGAGCTTCCTGCATGGAAACCTCAGCCTCTTCAACCTCTTTCTGTTGCTCAAGTTCTGCAGCTGCCCATGCCTTGTATGACTCAATCTCAAACAGCTTCATGAGGACGATTTTTATGGTCTGGGAAACTGTTCACTTTCTCTTATCTCTCCGAAAATTGAATCCCTTGAGGTACAAGGCTGTAGTTGGATCAGGGTCCCTGAAACCGGGCATTTGAAGAAGCTTTCAATTTCCAACAGTTCGGGTAATTTTCCATATTAAGTGATTCTTGTACATATAGTTTTTTCTTACCTGCTGTGTTTTCTTGTTCTTATATTTCTTTCAACTCATGTTAATTGTTTCCAGGGAGGGTATACATGATAGATTTCGGAAACCTCAATGTTCTGGAGTTCCTGTCGATGCGAGGAGTCCAGTGGAGCTGTGATGCAATATGTAAAATGCTGAAATTGGCAAGTGAGGTGAAGCATCTTTTTATGAAGGTTGAATTCACAGGGGACTTTGAAGCTCTGCAACCCTTTCCAGAGATTGATTTTGTCGAATTTTTCAATAGCCATCCAAAGCTGCGCAAGATATAGTTTTTGAACGGAATAGTCTACTAGCTTCATTGCTCTGGGTTTGTCTCCAAGATTTAGCTTACTTGCTCCCATCATAATTCATAACTGTGTATGAAGTCGTGATGGCTATGCTGCAATCTAGTGTGAATGATTGTGACACTATAATAACCCTAGAATCACTTGAATTGACATATCAGAGCCGTCAAAAACATTAATATATTTGTGAGAGCAAAGCAATAACAATAATCATAATAATGCAGCACAGAGCAAATTAAGCTGAGGAAGAATCATAATTTTATCACTACATACTCCATAGACTGAAAACAAATGTCAAGGCCATGATCAAACTACTAGCCAAAGAACGAGCAAACAAAAAAGTAATACAAATATGTTCACCTCAGCGGTGAAAATTAGCATTCATGTCCTCCCAGGGGATTCATTGCCTCCCAGGGTTTCAAGAAAGCCAGAAGGATCAATTTTCGCTTTCTCAATGATAGAAAGTGCAGACAGAACCTTCTCTGCTGCTACCTTTCTCGTCTTAGCTGCATCTTTTAGCACTTTTACACTTTCCTCTACTTCCTAAGCAGACATGAAAATAAATAAATAAAGCATATCAAATTCAAATCAAAACACCAAGGAAACTCGAAGCAGGGCAAAAATCATTGCCTGAAAAGCTACCCTAAGGATTCAAAATTCATCATCTTGACTATTCTAAAAGAATCAAACCGAACTGAAAAGAAGGCAGAGGAAAAAGTATACCTTGCTGGGTTTGTCGTCCTCAACAAGAAGTGGGGTTGAGGAAAGTTGTCCTATTTCAGTGTCATCAAGGGTCGCTCTGGTTCTCGTTTTTTCTCTGCGAAATTTAACAGGGTGATGATACTGATAGTTCGTTCCTCCGAGTCTGTGAGGAGTGGCGGCGGACGCAGGGAGCGGCGGCGTCTGATGCGTGTTGTGGCGGCAAGAATAGGCGAACCAGAGATACAACAGAGGAAGAAGATGAGAAAATGGCGTTGATTGAAATTGAATCTATAAACCCTAGCAGACCTCTCTTCTTCTTTGAATCTGAAACTAAAAGATAAAGGAAAAAAGTGTAAATAACAAAAGTTAAAGGGATCAAAATCTATTTAATAAATTTTTCAAAAAAAAAATGGGGTACATTTTATAATTATTTTTATGATGGTTAATGATAAACCAACAAAAATGTAGGAGCAAAGAATCCATAGCCATAAAAGATAGATTTCTACAGACAAAATTATTCAACCCCTAAAAAATTAAATAAAATTCTTAAACTATCCTTCTTTCACCACTGTTACCATCATCTCTCTCTCTCTTTCTCTCTCAATATTTTCTCTCTCTCTCTTATTTCACTTCTTCGTCATATGCTGCAAGATTCTCTTTGTATACAAAAAAACAAGCACAATAAACTACATAAAAATTCAAACACACCCTTACTCTGAAAACAATACAACAAATTCGAAAATTTTCTTTTTTTTTTCCCACAAAAAAAAAGATGCTTTCTCCCACTGTCTAAATCACTAATGTTACGTTCATCTAATACTAATTTGATTTAGATAAATCTATAAAGATGATAACATAATAATGAAAAGAGGGATCTTTATTTACTTGAGGAGGAGAAGATCGGAAAGAGTGCGTGGGAGCTTGATGCGGCCAAATTCGGAGGCGGTGAGGTAGATGCAGAAAAGGCCAGTGGTGAAAAGGAAGAATACGGCGACGGCCGTGGCGAATTCGCAGCTGTTGAGAGGGAACTTCTCCGATTTGGACTTCTTGGCGGCGGCGGAGTCATCCTCGGCATTGTTCTCGAGGTCCTGACGAGCAACCTACTGGTATCGACCGCCATGAGCGGCATCCTTAGATCTAGGATTTCTTTGCGATAGATGGTTATGCTGGTGATGATGGTGCTGGTGTTGTTGAGTTGCTACCGACGCCGATGAGAGAGTGTGTGGCGAAGAGGTTAAGGTGGCAGTTGAAGAGGAGGGTAAGGCGGTGATATTGAGTGGCGATGTGATCAATGTTAGGATTGGAGTCGCTGAGAACGTTGAGATAGAGAAGAGGGAGATGATGGTTGTAGTAGTGGAGAGAATGGTATAGGGAATTTTATTTAATTTTCGAGGGTTTAGATAATTTATCTACAAAAATTTATTTTTATGAATACAAATGGTAATTTCTGTTTTCTATAAATAGATATGACGGTATTTTCAATTTTGTAGATAAAATTAATAGTTTATTCTTAAAAGAATTATAAATTTAAAATTGACTAAAACTTATTTTTTATCTTTTTTTTTTAAGTTTTTGAACGTACAAATACAAATATCAACACTAAGTATTTCAAAGATAGGAAATAATAGTTGAATATTCAAAATTAACAGCAAGTATAACATTGATTGGGATCTTATCACAATGATCGTGGCATGAACCCTAAATCCTCAACATGTTTGAGTGCTGTTTTTTTTTTTTGTCTGATACACGCCCTTGGATGAGTTCAGTGAATGGCCATTGGCCAGTCTCTTCTGAACCAACCAGAGTGTACTCTTACTCTTACCCAACACCCAACGAAGCACTTGCAGTTTCAGTTTCAGTGTTGAGGAAGAAGAAAAGATGGAGTGGTGGATGTCAATGCCAAAGGTGGAACTCCATGCTCACCTCAATGGATCCATCAGAGGCTCCACTCTCCTGTACTCCTTTTCTCCTTTCCTCTCTCTCTTGTTTTGTTTCTTCATCTCATTCTCTTTCCTCTTATCCCTTTTTTTTGTTGCACAGAGAACTCGCTAGAGCTTTGTGGGACAAGGGTCTAATAGATTTTTCCCAAGTGGAGCATGTTATCCTTAAAAGTATGCTCCTTTTCCCTTTTTCCCTTTCCTATTTTCTTGTTTTATTTTCAGTGTGCCGCTTCACTGTTGTTCAGCTTCATGTTCATTTTGGGACTGATTTTGACCCTTAACAGCTGTTTGATTGTAAAAATTACGCGCTCTGCTAGTGTTTGTGATATGAGGGACTGTTTGATTGTCACTTTTAGTGTTAGTAATTGTTACTAGAGCAATGCTAGGGGGCCAGCAACTTTTGTGATTGTTAGCCATCAACTAACCATCAATGATGATTTGATGGTGTGAGATTGGTATGAGATTTCATCCAATGGCTCACATTTTTCTGCTGGTTACATGCTGGCCAAAATTCTATAGAATTGCTGGCCCTCTAGACTTTCCCTTGTTTTACTATTATAGTGTTTAAGGCTTATAATGGTGGTGGTTATGGTTTTGTAAATACAGATGATCACATGACTGTTACAAGAATTGCGAATGAAGTATGGTTACTTACTATCTAAATTTCTGTGTTTCTAAATCCGATGCCTTCAGCCTTTGCATTTATAGAAGCAATTTCTGAATGCAGGTTGTTGAAGATTTCGCATCAGAAAAGGTTGTCTATCTCGAATTGAGAACCACCCAAAGGTAACTAGAAGAGCTTGGTACTTGATGCGGACTCTTTTTTTTCTTTTTGGTTTTTTCTATTGATTCGACAGTGAATTTTTCGGCTTAATTCCTTACAGAAAAACGATTCCCAAGGAATGAGCAAACGTTCTTATGTTGAAGCTGTATTGGAAGGGATAAGATCTGTCAGCTCGGTTGATGTGGCTTTGATTCCTTATACTGAGGATCCTAGAAATCTTTTAGAATCTCTGCACGCAGCTACAAATGATAAATGTGATGGAAATAGTAGGAAGAAAATCTTTGTTAGGCTTCTCTTGAGTGCTGATCGTAGGGAGACAACAGAAGCAACTATGGAAACTGTAAGATGAGTAATTTCAGCATCCTTAAGTTTGATGCTTGCTACTTAATACCTTCAACACTCCATTTCTGTGTTTCAGGTCAAACTGGCACTGGAAATGAGGCATTTGGGGGTGGTTGGAATTGACCTATCTGGGAATCCAAAGGTTGGCAAATGGTATGTCAATCTATCAAGGACTCTAGCATAGTAATTCGTAATGATGCTTTAGATCAAAGTCTCCCGTTATCTTTTTTGGAAAAGATACTTGCCAGCATTGAAATTCGCCAGAGAACAAGGTCTTTTTGTAACCCTTCATTGTGGAGAGGTGCGCCAATCTTTTATTGTACCTGTTACCTGTGGTGATTACCTGACTGGTCTGTTTTGCTTGTTTCGTGCTTTTAGGTTCCTAATTCAAAGGAGATACAAGACATGCTCGATTTTGTTCCCCATAATCGGACATGCTTGTTTCTTTGAGGAGGAACACCGGAGAAAGTTGAAGTCTACTAACATTTCCGGTTAGACTTTGCAAGTTCACTAGTCACATTTGTGATAAAATAAGAAAGTGAAAAGTGTTATGATAATCAATCAATTAAAATTACAGTGCATGGCAATATGGCATATTCATCTAATCCATCACATTTGAACATTTGATAGTTTGTAAATTCGAACCATTTTTGCATAATATTGTCAATACTTATATAAAGAGCTGGGCTACATATAATTTATTGCTTCCTTTACATTTTTCAGGTTGAAATTTATTTGCTTGCTCACGTCCATTGCTGCAACACAGGCAAGCAGCTTTGAATAGCGTGAAAGGCTCACTTGGAGATTAACTAGCATTTAGATCCGTCGTGATTCCCCTCCATTCTATGAAATTTAATGAATTAATAACAAAGACTGAAAATATTGGCAAAACATAGGCCAAATATCTATTAATATATAATAAGAATATAGTTGTGGTATTTGCTCGACAAGTGGAGTGTTCTGTGTTTGCCACGTGGAGCTGTGTATGATTGACAAGTGTATGTTACTATGTTTTTAATGTTGGGCACTTTGCTGTTCTCAATCCAAAGAAGTAACTGGGCGGGATTTGATTCAAATTCAATTGAAAATGATTTTGTTTCAGGACTTTCAAGAAGAGAATATGAGAGAGAGAGGGTTGCCAGTTCTGATAGGGGGAGTAGTTGGCACCAGACTTCCTCTTTCAATGTCGCAGAGAAGAGAAGAAGAAAAGGTCGGTAAAGAAATAAAGCACGACGGAAGAAGTGGTGGGTGGCGATGACAACGACGGTCACAGAGAAGGATGCTAGATCGACAGAGAAAAGAAGAGGAATGAGGCGGCGACGGCGGTGATGGAGGTTACCGACGCTGTTGGATCCATAGAACTGCATCTACCGCAGAACGCCGTCGCAGCCGTTCCTTTGCCAGTGGATGCTGCGAATGAAGGATGGTTAGTTCTCTCTTTATTTTGTTGTTTGATTTTATTATAACCAGAGAAGAATCCTTTATAATCCATTCTTCGGTGAACGACAGCTTCAAGTTCTAAAATTTTGGTTAATCTGCATTAAAATATATATTTTTTTGCTTTCAAATGATTGCATGTACATTTTTGTTAATCTATAATAATCCGTTTCCTTTTTGTTGTTGGATAGCTAACCGTGTTTGTCTTCTATTAACTATATTGCTGATTTTTTTTTTCTGTTTTCGTATCTTATGTCATTTCTTAAAGAACATCTGAGGTGGTGATTGACCTACAATTGCAAGTAAAATTTTTAGTCTCTATAATTCTTTGTTGTGGTCTCTGATGGAGTCTTTGATTATGCCAACAATGTCCTCCAGGTAATACTATCCTTTAAAATTTCCTTTTGTTGCCATTTGCATTTATGTTGATATTAGAGGAATGAAAGATTGCTGCCTAGGATGGTGGATATTGATTCTATATAATGAAATTGACATTAAATTTCTACATTTTATGCCTCATTTGACATGATTGATAACATTTTTATCCAATTCAATAATATATTTAATGTTATATAGACCTTTCCAATTTTACCGGTACTTTCATCCTCATCATCATAGAGTTCATGAGGAACTTCAATAATATTTATTTGGGTTTGATGCCTGTACTCACACCCTTATCTATAACATATAGAGAAAAAAGAATAAACTTTGTGTGTTATATCCATTTCATTTTAATTAATTGATCCAACACTAAATATATTTATGTGTTCTGAATTTGCACCCACCATCTCATTGTTAGGGATTCTTTCATTTGGTATGTCAATCCTCTCATACTAACATCACATATGCCAATATAAATTTTCTCGAAGATGTTTTGAGTTCTTAATTTATCAGCTAGAATTGATTTCAGTAAAAAGATCTGCTTTTGGAAATTCTACAAGAGATAATTTTGAAGCAATGAAGATCATCAAGTAATGCAAAATAAATTCTTTGTTCTTTTTGTTTGGGTATATACTAATGCAAATTACAATGTTAAAGTATTTGATTATCTTATCTTGAAGGTTTATGGGATTTTTGTAAAAATTTTAATGAATATGGAGCATTTTGTTTTTTATCTGAAACTTAATCATGTGATACTTTGATGAGATGGTTTAAAACAACAAACCATGGAGCAGTTTCTTGGACTGTTAGGAGTCCAACAGCAATAGCAGAAAGTTGGAGATGCTACTGCTCTTGAAGTTAGAGTTGCTTCTCTTGAAAATGCTACCCCTCTTGAAGTTGGCTGTTTTTTCTATAATTTAAAGAAATTTAGTAAAAGCTATTTATAGCAACAATGGTTTTTCTTAGAGGCTATAGTTTTTTTCTTTCCTAAACATAAAATGTTTGTTCAAAGGTGTATGCATATCTTAAGTTCAGGAGTTGTTTCATAAAATGCTGGAGTAAAACAGCATCACACTTAAAATAAGCAGTCATTGTTGTCTGTTGACATCTTATGTAATTTAGTAGCTTTGACTTTTATAGATTTTTTTGTTACTACAATTTTGATTTGCTTTTTGGTTTTGCTAAGTAATTTGAAAACTTGATTTCTTTTTTTAAGGAACAACTTCTCCGACAAAGCTCAAGGTGTGAAATCTGCTGCAACGTGCTCCGGCTGAAGTTGCACCTGCCAAAGCGGTATGAATGATTCATCTGCCTTAATCGCTATTTTTTTACCCTTTTTTTGTTTAAATTGGATCTTTTTTTCTCTTCTTTAATTTGTTCAGTTTAATTCTTAGATGGCACTCTTTAAAATTTAACTAAGTTTATATGTATTTAAATAATTTTGATCTTCCTTTTCCTTCCATAACTAACTTCTGTATATTTTGTTTCTGAGTTTTCTTTAAAAATGAGTTTCATACCATATATAAATATTGAAAACTCAAGGGCACATAGATAATGCAAACGGTTAAAGTCATGTATTACATGCAGTATTTTGTGAATATGCAGGCAATAATACTAATAATAGTTGGTAAATTATCTGCTTTAATTTTCTTTTTCTTCTGCTATACATGCATGATGATGTAGTTTTCCATTTTTATTTTGTACTGTGATTTCTATTAACTCGTATACACTACTGTTGCAGTTTTATGTTATGGTTTGTTGGCAGTTTTTAATCATTGAACCATGCTCTTGACTATTTCTATAGGTCTGTAACTATAATAACTTGAAATTATATAGATTTTCTTTCCCCTATTTTGTAAATAAAAAATTTTATAGTTAACTAAAAAAGGCCACTACATTAAAACAAACATTTTTTACTTCTTTAGTAACTAATGATTATAGCATTTATTAGAGAAGATAGAATTGAATTCACATGATTCCATTAGCATTG